>NW_006263360.1:109629-111737 GCF_000469605.1 Apis dorsata
CTTTCAATTTTAGCACGCAAACTCTGTGGACCGAGCGTCCAATAATATAACTATGGACGCCCCCATTGTTCGATCCGCGCCTCCCCGTGGAAACCAGATCTTGAAACTGGCCCCGGGATTCGCCTCGTAATTGTCTTCGATCTCCAACTCGATCCGGTTAACGCCCCCATTCGTGCATCGCGAACCGTTTTACGAACTCCCTTTCTTCGCCTCGTCGCTGTTGACGAAAGGTCGTCGCTGGTAAAGATTGCGGATATTCAATTCTCATCCAGCTGGAATATTAGTAAAGAAAAAGAAAATATATGATAAATCGGTGGAAAAATTAGAAATAAATAATTAATATGTAATTTATTGTCTTCGATCTCGAGGCAAATTAATTATTCGTGCATCGAGAATTCATTTTACGAAGTCGCTATTGATGGTAAAGAATATTCATTTTGATCGAGCTTTATGGAATCTTTGTAAAGAATGGTTTTGGAAAAATAAAATATATGGTAAAACGTTCGAAAAATTAGAAATGAAATATTAATAATTTATTGTCTTCGATCTAATTAATTATGCCTATTCGTGCATCGAGAATTTCACGAACTGCTTTTTTTCGCCTCAAGATTGCGAATATTCAATTTTGATCTACAATTATGGAATGAAATGGTAAAGAAATTTGTAAAGAAACGGTTTTGGGAAAATAAAATATATGGTAAATCGAAAAATTAGAAATAAAATACTAATATGTAATTTATTTTCTTCGATCTCGATCCAATTAATGCCTATTCGTGCATTGAGAATCATTTTACGAAGTGTCCTCGTCGCTATTGACAAAAGATGGTAAAGAATATTCATTTTGAAAGAATAGTTTTGGGAAAATAAAATATATGATGAAACGTTCGAAAAATTAGAAATGAAATATTAACAATTTATTGTCTTCGATCTCGATTCAATTAATGCCTATTCGTTCATCGAGAATCATTCATTTTATGAAGTGCCTTTCGTCGCCTCAAGATTGCGAATATTCAATTTTGATCGAGTTACGATTATGAAATTTTTATGAAGAAATGGAAAAATAAAATATATGGTAAATGAAAAAATTAGAAATCAAATATTAATATGTAATTAATTTATTGTCTTTGATCTCGATCCAATTAATGCCTATTCGTGCATTGAGAATCATTTTACGAAGTACCCTCATCGCTATTGACGAAAGATGGTAAAGAATATTCATTTTGATCGAGCTACGACTATGGAATCTTTGTAAAGAAATGGAAAAATAAAATATATGATAAAGCGTTCGAAAAATTAGAAATGAAATATTAATATATAATTTATTATTTTTGATCTCGAACTCGATCCAATTAACGCCTATTCATGCATCGAGAATCATTTTACGAACTGCCTGTCTTCGCCTCAAGATTGCGAATATTCAATTTTGATCGAGCTACGATGATTATATACGTTGAATCAAAAAATTACAGAAATGAAACCGTATCTATTCTTATTTTTTCCAGAATTGAATCTCAAACTGCAGTTAATCGAAAAGCGTTTTACATTTGACAATGATCGTGGTGAAACTTGCGAAGCAAACGTGAATATTCATTTTGATTCAGCTACTGATAAAGAATAATTATATAAAGAATAATTAACTTAAACATTTCGATAACTAAATCTACTCTTACTCTTTCCACGATTAATTCATCTACAATATTTCTCCCTTTCTTTATAAAACGATTAACCCTTCGCACATCCAGAAATATTACCACTTATAGAAGCCAAAAGAAAAACGCGGCGAGAGAAAAAAAGAAACGATTTTCTAAAAAAAGAAAAAAAGGAAAACCATGGACGGACGAGATTGCACACGAGCGTTTCCAAAGTCGTCCTTCCACGGTCAGTTTACTCCCGATAATCTGCGACACGCTCGGCCAGCCGTGAATCGAAATTTCGTAAGAGGAAGTATCGCGGCCGATACGCGTCTACTGCGCGTGCGCGTCGTCCTCCTCGTGCGGACAATCGGCGGCCGGATAAGTTTCCCAACTGATTCGAAACATATGCGGCCCACTCGAGGCGCGGAGAGCGCGCGGCATCTGTAGTAGCAGCGCGTGCCCCACAATGCGCAC
>NW_006263360.1:112030-116981 GCF_000469605.1 Apis dorsata
CCCCTCGAGCACTCTTCCGCAACGTCCTTCGGTTATTTTATCGTTACCCCCTTCTTCCAAAGGGACCACACAACGACGCGTCCGGACCAGCCATCGTCTTCGAGCCGATCCACGCGTTCTTTTATATATATATATATATAAGTTTTCGCGTCTTTTTTTTTCTACGATTTTGCCATTCCTCGAATCGAACGTTCGAAAAGCCTCCTTCCCTTTGTCTCTTCTAATTAATTCGAAAGTTTAATTTAGATATAATAGCGGAGATTTATTGATTTATCTGCGCTCGAATGATCGATTCGATGCATTTGGATCGAAGATATTATTTATTTACGTTCGATTTTTTTTAAATATCGCTTCACTTAAAATAGATTTCTAAGCTCTTTACGTTTTATAATTATGTAAAGGAGTAAGTATATCGTTTTATAAAGAAAGGGAGAAATAAGATTGTAGATGAATTAATTGTGGAAAGAGTATATTACTCGAATTATGTTAGATGTTTTATCTCGATTGGATTATATTTTTATTGGTTTTGACAGAGAAGTGGGAATAGAAATATTAGTTTCAAAGTGTTTCTGTAAGTTTTTCTGGAATGATTTTTCGTTATTGGATAACGAAATTATTACTCGTTGAGAAATTCACGATAGAGAGAAGATAAAAATAGAGAATGTAGAAGAATATAAGGGATTACAAGGTTTGCTCTCGATCGAGTGACATTTTATCGAGACGCTTGCCCTGATGAGAATATCTCCGCAATTACGTTATTATTAACCCTTTGCACTCCAGGCCTGTTTCGCTCGGTCGAACCAGCAACTTCAGACTCAGACCCGCGCGTTTCGGTGCATTCGGTGCATTCGATGGTCTCATAAGATAAGATTACATCTCATAAGATTATACGTAAAGAGTTTAGGAATCTATTTATGAAGCGATATTCTAAAAAAATTAAATATAAATAAATATTGTCGCCGCAACAATCCGGAAAGTCACGTTGGAGAACAAAGAATTAAAATAATTAAATTAGATAAATTTTACACGTAAAGATACATAGAAAATATTAGAATATAAAATTTACTTAAGAAATTCAGCAAATAGATGCTGGAAATCGTCTCGAGTTGTCGTGCAAACCGTCAAAAGGGATCCTTTGAAACACGCGACAATAAATGAATAAATTTATACACGTATCAATTCATTTCGAGAGCAACACGTAACACGTTCACTGCCCTATTTCGCTGCTGATCACGATTAATTACTCTCATTCCCTTCTCTTCTCCCTTCAAGCAGTAATAAAAATAATAAATCGAGTCGAGAAAAATTTCCAACTGGGCCCTCTTTGCCTTCCAATAATCGCGCTATTCTATTACAAAGTGAGGAAGGAAAGTAAATAATAAAAATAAAAATTTCCAAGTGGACCCTCTTTGCCTTCCAATAATTACGCTATTCTATTACAAAATGAGAAGGAAAAGTAAATAAAAATAAAAATTTCCAATTGGGTCCTCTTTGCCTTCCAATAATTGCGCTATTCTATTACAAAGTGAGGAAAATTAAATAATAAAAATAATAATTCGAGAAAAATTTCCAACTGAGCCCTCTTTGCCTTCCAATAATTGTGCTATTCTATTACAAAGTAAGAAGGAAATTAAATAATAAAAATAAAAATTTCCAATTGGACCCTCTGCCTTCCAACAATCGCGCTATTCTATTACAAAATAAGAAGGAAAGTAAATAATAAAAACAATAAATCGAGAAAAATTTTCAACTGGACCCTTTTTGCCTTCCAATAATTATGCTATTCTATTATAAAATGAGGAGGGAAAGTAAATAATAAAAATAAAAATTTCCAACTCGACCCTCTGCCTTCCAATAATCGCGCTATTCTATTACAAAGTAAGAAGGAAAGTAAATAATAAAAATAAAAATTTCCAACTGGACCCTCTGCCTTCCAATAATTACGCTATTCTATTACAAAGTAAAAAGGGAAAATAAATAATAAAAATAATAATTCGAGAAAAATTTCCAACTGGACCCTCTTTGCCTTCCAATAATTGCGCTATTCTATTACAAAGTAAGAAGGAAAGTAAATAATAAAAATAAAAATTTCCAACTGGAAATTTCCTCTGCCTTCCAATAATCGCGCTATTCTATTACAAAGTAAGAAGGAAAGTAAATAATAAAAACAATAAATCGAGAAAAATTTCCAACTGGGCCCTCTTTGCCTTCCAACAATTGCATTATTCTATTATAAAATGAGGAGGGAAAGTAAATAATAAAAATAATAATTCGAGAAAAATTTCCAACTGGATCCTCTGCTTTCCAACAATCGCGCTATTCTATTACAAAGCGAGGAGGGAAAGTAAGTTTTTGGGGAAAGCCGCGGGAGGGCGGATTATTCGTGTTCGGGGAGGGGAGGGGATTATAAATTTGGCGGATAATCGGGCGGCGAGATCTTAGCGGGCGGTTGGTTGGGGCGTATGCGAAACGCGAGCAGATATCGGCCTAAGCATAAATTCCTCAAGCGTTGTGACACGCGGCGCCCCGGCCGTATAATCTCGCGTAACGTCGGTTGTTGCGTCGGCCCGGATCCGCGCGAGCCGCGCAATATCGTCTCAGATTTATGGCCGGCGAAGATGGAGAAGGCCGATACTCGACCCGCCGATGAATCGGCGTCCACGTCGTCCCACCTTCCTAATTGACCGAATTAACCCTCCCCCTCCTTTTCCTTTTCCTTTTCCTCGCAACCGAGAATCGAGAAGGGAAGAATTTGTCGACGAAGCTTGGAACGAATTTTCACTTCGAGCTGAATTGAGTTCTAAAAAGTATGAATATTGAATATAAATTTTTATAAAAATTTGATCATTTTGTGTAGAATAATTGACTTGGAACGAATTTTCACTTCGATGTGAATTGAGTTCTAGCGAAAAAGTATAAATATTGAATATAAATTTTTATAAAAATTTGATCATTTTGTGTAGAATAATTGACTTGGAATTTTCATTTCGAGCTGAATTGAGTTTTAGCGAAAAAGTATGAATATTGAATATAAATTTTTATAAAAATTTGATCATTTTGTGTAGAATAATTGGTCGTGTAAACAAAGAAATGAATAATTGATAAAATGGAAGTACAAGAATGGAAAAAGTTAGGATTAATAAATATACCGTTGTTCGAATTTCCTCGAAGGACCTCGAAATCGGTCGAGGATAAAGAGAAGGGAATAAAATAATAAAAGTCAGTTGGAGCGAGTTGGCGAAGAGGAGCGTCCTCCTCCGGATCGGTGGAGGCCGCGGGTGGAGCGCGCTCCGGAGTGTGAAAAAAGGCCATCCCGTGTCACGCAATGTGTTCTCAGCTCCTATTGGCTCTCCTTTCCGAGAAGATCGTGAACGCCCCCGCGCACGCACGCGGGGACGAGTTCTCGTGACCGGTGACAATATTCCCAGCCACCATTTTCGTCCCACTGCATACCATTTTTTTCCCATTTCTCTCTCTCTTTCTCTCTCTCTTTCTCTCCTTTCTCTCTTTATCCGCGCCTTTCACACCGCCATTTTACTCTTCCAGGCGTATCCTGGACGGGGAAGATCCAGGATTACACGGGATCGACCACCACGGTTATTTAATTAGGAAAAATCGACGATTTCTTAGCTTTTTCCAATTAACTCTTGCGACGATCGACTCTTTTCGTCTACGAGAATCGTAAATCTTCGAATTGTTCGAATTATGCCGTTCGTGGCGCCATCTGGAAGAGCGCTCTTGACAATTTCAAGCTATTTAAGCACTTTTTTTTAAGCATCCCAGCTTAGGAAATCGATGTTGGAGATACTGAAAAATGGTTTGCAAAAGGTGATAAGAAAGATTTAATAAAATTTTAATTTTAATTTGGAAGATAGTGATCATAAGAAGAATTGGCAAAAATTCACTAAAATCTTAAATTATATATATATAGTATAGATTAAAAGAATAACTGAAAAGAAACTATACTATAAAAGATTATGAGAATTGATCGATGATTGCTATAAAATGTAGAAAGTGAGAAAAATAGTCATATCCTGACTGGAATCTTGCTCTATATATCCAGTTTATCTAAAACGATTATCCAATTATCATTAACCAATGTATCGAGAAGGGCCCAGAAAAGGAAAAAAGAGAAGAACTCCACGGGAGGAAGCTCGATTAATCCGTTATATTCGCGGAGGTCGAAGACAGGCACAATCAATAATTCGCTCCCAGTCTTCTCTGGGCGAATCCATCTGCTTTCCTCCTTCGAAGGCCTCCTCCTTCGAAGGCCTCCTCCTTCCTCCTCCAACGACGTATAATATACATATACCAGGCGAAATCATTTGTTAAAAGTGGACTGTCGACTATTCCTCCAAAGTTTCGCCAAATTTCACGTAATACGCGACACCTTGCGACAACTTTGCCCACTCTCTCTCTCTCCTTCGTACTCCTCCAGGGAGGAATGAATTAATTGACACGCGTTCGAAACAGAAACTTAATTGCCCTCACCGCTCCTTTTTATCTCCATCTTGGAAAATGTTACACGAGGCTAATTAACATTATTCGAGAGAGAGAGAGAGAGAGAGAGAGAAATTTCCATTTCGTTGTTTCGTTCGTGGCGCAAGCAGCTGGCGATCCGAAGCGAACGGTCGATAAATCGATCATAAAGGAGCGCGGAACTCGGTGAAATGGCGATCCAAATAAATACTCGGCCCATTGGCCATGAATCACTGATACCGATCGTCGTCGTTCCACCACCACCCGTGGCCCCTCGTCCACTCACAGGCACACAGAGAGAGAGAGAGAGAGAGATTCCTCTCGTTTTCGAACACTGGAAGCCCTCTTCTTCTCGAACGGTTTGATAGCCGGTGTCGCATGATTGAAAGGTGCTCTCTGCCTCGCGATCCCCTATCGATCGATGATTCCATTTCGGATGACCCCCTTTCGGGAACTTCTTCGAGGAACGACA
>NW_006263360.1:117617-122525 GCF_000469605.1 Apis dorsata
AGCACGGCTATCGGAAACTAATCCGGCCGGTTAGGGTGGACTTGTGTGCGCGCCCCGTAAAAGTGACGTTGCGCACGGGTCCCTTTCAGGGGTGGGCGGTCTGTGTTCGAACGGGAACGAGCACCGTCCCGTCATAAAGCGTCGATACATCAAGCTTTGCATGCCTGATATGGGAACGCGCGCGCTTCTTTTTCCTTCCTTTCTTTCTTTCTTTCTTTTTTTTTTCTTCTTTTCGGGGGTAACGGTTGCGAGGTTACGTCACGGCAGGGATGACGTCAGGTTCAGGACGACATGGGAAATGAAGCGCGTTGGAAATAAAAAGAATGGAACGAGATCGTAGAGGACCGAGTTGGAAGCGATTTTTATCTGAAAATTTTAACGAATTGATACGATTATAATAATACGATGTTTGATTTTTACTGTTCAAGAACGCGGTTTCAAACTGTTTGAAACAGGAACTGGATCGAGATTCGAAGAAGTAATTGTAAAAGATTAATTTGGAAGTTATTTTAATTTATAAATTTAAATAAATAAATCGCGCTTGATATCTTTCTTTTTTCAACGATTACAATAATGCAAACAGTTTCAAACTGTTTGGGATCAAGATTCGAGGGAATAATTGTAAAGGATTAAGTTAAATTGGAAGTGGTTTTAATTTAAATAAATAAATCACACTTACGATACCTTTCTTTTTTCAACAATTACAATAACAACTGCTCAATATTGAACGAAAGCATAGTCGATATCGATTCGCAAACAGTTTCAAACAGTTTGGGATCGAGATTCGAAGATCGAGATTCGAAAAAACAATTAAACAAATAAATCACACTTACGATACCTTCCTTTCTTTCAACGATTACACAGCTCAATTTTCGTTCAATGAAAACGTAATCGATATGGATTTGCAAACAGTTTCAAACAGTTTGGAGCACGAAGGCGCGAACAAATGACGGGGTTAGGTTCCCGAGGAAACAAATCCTGCAGCACCCTAAGCAAATACTCGAAAGCGTGATTCCCTGTTGACGTCGGTGACTTAGCATCCTGCGTTTCACCCTATGAATCCCAAGTTTGCCCGTCGAAAGGAAGAGGCCTGCGAGGGAGGGAGACTTTTATGCGAGGCGGACCATGTCAGAGGGGTGTCGCGTCTGCCACGTGCCGATCTCTGTGGGATCATTTAGGGCAGGGTGTTAGGATCAAATCTACCGTGAATCGATCTACGTCCGCGTCTCCTGTAACTTTAAACCAACCGATTGTTCAATCTTCCTCTATTTTTCGTTCCTCTCTCTTCTCTTTCTCTCTTTTTTTTTTTTTTTCGA
Organism: Apis dorsata; assembly: GCF_000469605.1. NCBI lineage: Eukaryota > Metazoa > Arthropoda > Insecta > Hymenoptera > Apidae > Apis > Apis dorsata. The sequence continues at coordinate 118,934 of NW_006263360.1, forward strand.
ATTCCAGATCCTGCTTCAGAATGGCTTCTGACACGTTTTTGAAATTGTGTCTATGAATACGAATTAATTACGATTTTTTTTGATTGAAAAGATCCTCGTATTTTAATCATAACATATATAATCAAATAGTGTAAACTCTCGATATTTATCCTTTTCTTTCTTTGTGAAATTGATTCAACTCTTTTCATCTAATAAAACTTGGAAACTTGAAGAACACGTTCGAGAAAAAATTAAAATCGTAAACAACAATTATTCGAAATCTAGGATCGAAAGTAACGATGGTTGAAAGATCGACTTCACTAGGAGGATGGACCACGAATGAGGAGGTTACGATAAAGGAGGAAACTCTTGATTTATAATTTATTTATCACTTTCCCTTTGAAACTCAACTCTTTTATCTAATGAAACTTGGAAACTTGGAGAACATGTTTAAGAAAAAATTGTAAAGAACAATTATTCAAAATCGAACTAAGATGAAAAGTAACGATGGTTGAAGATCGAGTTCACTAGGAAGATGGACCAGAGAATGAGAAAGCTGCAATAAAGAAGGAATTTCGATTCTTGAAACTTGAAGAACACATTCAAGAAAAAATTAAAATCGTAAAGAACAATTATTCGAAATCTAGGATCGAAAGTAACGATGGTTGAAAGATCGAGTTCACTAGAAGGATGGACCACGAGTGAGGAGATAAGGAAGGAAACTCTCGATATTTCCCAATTTACGATTTATTTATCACTTTCCCTTTGAAATTGGCTCAATTCTTTTACCTAATGAAACTTAGAAACTTGGAGAACACGTTTGAGAAAAAATTAAAATCGTAAAGAACAATTATTCGAAATCTAGGATCGAAAGTAACGATGGTTAAAAGATCGAGTTCACTAGGAGGATGGACCACGAGTGAGGAGGCTACGATAAAGGAGAAAACTCTCGATTTATGATTTATTTATCACTTTCCCTTTGAAACTCAACTCTTTTACCTAATGAAACTTGGAAACTTGGAGAACACGTTCGAGAAAAAATCGTAAAGAACAATTATTCGAAATCGAACTAAGATGAAAAGTAACGATGGTTGAAAGATCGAGTTCACTAGGAGGATGGACCACTAGGAAGAGGCTGCGATAAAGGAGGAAAGGGAGGGGTGCGAAGGCAGGGTGCCCGAGGCAGGCCACGTCGTAGGTGCAAAGTTTAACAATGCGGTTTCTACGCTAGAGCAAACGATTTATGCACGGGAGAAGTCCGCCCACCTCTAGTATCTTCATCTCGGCCGGGGGACGTGGCTCGGCTACGAGCGAACGAGCCGAGATCGCTCGACAACCGCCTTTTATATATAAAATCATTTCCTTCTCCTTTCTTTTCAATTTTTTGACTTCTACGCTTGGAACATCAACATTGTATATATATAGAAGTCAAAAAATTGAAAAGAAAGGAAAAAGAAACAATTATATATATATATTTTATTTTATCAGAGAACATTTGGTTTACCGAAGTCGATTTAATTTTAATTAATTCTAGCGTTAAGCGATAAGATAAGGTCCATATATTCGTTGTAAGATGGAAAAACTTTTTACATAAAAAAAAGGGAAAAAAAATAAGTGAAAGAGCTTTAAGATCGCCGGAGGCGAGTGTCCTCTTCCTCTATAATTAATAAAACCCGACGACTCACTACTGCGTGTATGCAACAAGATGTTACTACACCAAATAGTATATCCTACGTGGAAAGATACACGCGACAGAAGAATCTACTCTCTTTAAAAAACTTCCACCCTTTGGATATTGCAACAAGTAGATATAACATAGAATAACCTCCTTCCTTATATATATATATATATATATAATGAAAAAGAGAAGTTTAATTTCTTTAAGAAAGAAAGTTATATATGTTACACATACTTGTTGCAATTATATATATATATAAAGAACATTAAAAAAAATTTCAATTAGAATCTTGGAAAGAGACTCGATTCCTACATCGAATCTTATTAATAATCATTTATGGATTACCAATTCCCTCTTGCTATCGTTTCCTTCGAGAAACGTGTACATTGTCTTTAAAGGGTATCGAGTACATTTTTGGAGGGAAAAGTGGGCGATTAAAGGAAAGGGATCGATCGAAGGGGTATAAATACGTGGAAGAAAGTGGTTTATCGATGAAACAACAACAACAACAACAACAACAACAACAGCAGCAACAACTCGACCTGTTCAACCGGAGGGGAGAGAGGCGATGCCAAGGAACGATAAAGGGGTTGGTGGAAGCTTGCAAGCTCGCGATACTCTCGGTTATAAATCAGGCGGGGAGACCCTCATCCCTAACTAAATCGACTTTGCGTAACCAAAATTGGGGGAGGGGTGGGGAGGGTTTGCGGTGGTTACCGGTGTGAAATGTTCCCATGGGGGGAGGGGTCCCGGATAGAAAAGAGAGCAGCAGACAGAGAGAGAGAGAGAGTACCCCGCGCCAACGATCCCTAACAGGACAATATGTTAGCCGTCCTTCGTTACGCTTAGCCAGACTATCCGATTATACGTATTATCCTATAAAGCGACTGATCTCTGTGAGAATCCACTATATTCCGTTCCTTCCAATTTAATCGATTAATTATGTACATTAAAATCGACGAAAGTTATAGTCAAGCTTTTCTTCTCGTTTAATTATAAACGAATCGATGTACGTGGGATTAAATTGAAAGGTAATTTGAAAAATTCGATCTTTCCGTCATTATTATTCGTAATTTCGATTATTGATTACATTTTCCCCTGTTTCCTGTGTGATTGTTGATTTTGAGAGATTTCGATGTGAGTTAAAAATTTCGAATTAATTGATCTCGTACAAACTATTTTGCCATTTTGTATTTATTATAATACTTTTATTTTATCCACTGTTTCGTTCTAATGAAGCGAGAAGTTTTAATAAAAATAGATATAATATAAAATTCGTCTTACTTTTCAAATATCGTAATAATTTCCTCCTTCGTGCATATTTCATTGGTGGAAAGAAGTCTGAAGAAGAGTCACTGGCCTATCTCCACCTTTGCCGCTTTGTTGACAAAAAATCTGTAATTAAAACGTTCAAAATCGTAAAAATAATTTTCACCTCGAAACACAAAGTTACGTTAATCGTCCTGAAATGAATTAATTATTTAATTATTGTAACATTAAATTTTCACCGATCTTTACCTCAACTTCGAACCTCGTTTCAAAAAAATTTTTCCGTTTTTCCCTCGAAAAACAACATCGTTCCAACATCGTCATCGAGGGCAATTACGCTCCCTTCGCTTCCTTCTTTTCTCCATGCTCGAGAAACGAGACGAGGAGTCACCGAGGAGTTTTATTATAAAACCGCGAATACATAAATTGGTCGTGGAACGTAATCCGACCCGTTGGCGGGTTCGTGTTACGCGATAATCAACGACTATTTCAACGAGTAAACATTCCATTTTCTCATGTAATTAAAAAAAAGAACGTTCATTATTTCGGGCAAAAATTAATTGGCCGCGCGATGTTGCGCGATGTTGCAAAGCGCGAGGCCCTCAGCCTTGCGCCTAGTCGATGATCGGCGAGGGAGGGGAGGGGAGGGGGAGCCGAGTCATGGGA
>NW_006263360.1:122880-130890 GCF_000469605.1 Apis dorsata
GTCTAATTAAAGGAACGATGAAACGTTGCGTTGCTCGATGAAAAATTTCTTGCGCAACCTGCGATGAGAAAATCGCTCGATTCGAGGCCATTGTGAACGCGTCTTGATCTCTTCTATCGCTCCCCTATTTATTTCGTAATTATTATCTTTCCAAATCGAATTCCATAATCGGAATTTCTCCCCTTCGAATTTCCTCGCGTCTCGCGACACGCGAAAGTCGAGTTACTTGGAACGAGTATCTGAGGGGAAAAAAAGGTATCTTTTTAAGTTTTAAGTTTTCGAGAGAGAGTTAAATTTTCAAGATGGTTTCGAGTAATTTGATCTTTCTTTGAACCCAAGAGCGAGAAGGCGATAAAGAAATTAGAGTAATCGTAACGTACGTGTTCATCATCATCTTCGTCATCGTGACAAGGAAGAAATAGGAAAGAAATAGGAAACTCGGTTCGATCGTATTGTTGAAACTGAATCGCATCCACGTTTTTTCCCAAGTGAATATTCATCTCTTCTTCTTCTTCGCCGGGAGCAAACCGTAAGATCCTGTTTCACGGTTTCTCTTTCATTATAAATCATATACATATATATATATATATATATATATGTACGAAAGTATAATGAACCATTTCCTTCGCGCGTGCACGAGAGCCGCTTCCTTCCACGCGAACGAAAAAAAAAAGAGAGAGAGAGAGAGAGAGAGAGGGAGAGGAAGGCGAAAAAAAAAAGGAAGCGTGCGCGTGTGTCTACTAGGCGAGAGAGCGTGTAAATCCTTGGGCAGGGAGGAAAGAAACTAATCACAGAGGGAGTATCCTCGTAAATCTCGGCTACGTGTCATTCGCGAGTCGCAACTCAGGATTTAATAACACGCCAGAGAAGAGAGCTGACCAGTTGTGCAAGCTGTTATTTGGCTATGCGTTTATTTCACTCCCGCCCTTGGGCCAGTCACACTTTCTCCATCCGACTTTTTTTTTTTCTTTTAATATTCTTTTCATACTCTTTTACATCCTTTCGATTTCCATTTTCAGAATGACGATTCGAGAAAAAATTGATTTTCCCCTAATAATAACTAAACAAGAAGTGATAAGCGATAGGAAAGAAATATTTTAATAGTGATACTATTTAACAATATCTGATCTATATTACGAATCGATCTAATTGTAATATATATATATATTTTAATAATGATGATATTAAACAACACCTGATCTATATTAGGAATCGATCTAATTGTAATATATATATATATATATATTTTTTTTAATAGTGATAGTATTAAACAACACCTGATCTATATTATGAATTATTCTAATTGTAATATATATATATATTTTAATAGTGATAGTATTAAACAACACCTGATCTATATTATGAATTATTCTAATTGTAATATATATATATATTTTAATAGTGATAGTATTAAATAAAACCTGGTCTATATTACGAATCGATCTAATTGTAATATATATATTTTTTAATAGTGATAGTATTAAACAATACCTGATCTATATTACGAATCGATCTAATTGTAATATATATATATTTTTTAATAGTGATAGTATTAAACAACACCTGATCTATATTATGAATTATTCTACTTGTAATATATATATATATTTTAATAGTGATAGTACTAAATAAAACCTGATCTATATTACGAATCGATCTAATTGTAATATATATATTTTAATAATGATGATATTAAACAACACCTGATCTATATTACGAATCGATCTAATTGTAATATATATATATTTTTAATAATGATGATATTAAACAACTGATCTATATTATGAATTATTCTAATTGTAATATATATATATTTTAATAGTGATAGTATTAAATAAAACCTGATCTATATTACAATTCGATCTAATTGTAATATATATATATTTTTTAATAATGATTATTAAGTATTAAATAAAACCTGGTTTATATTACGAATCGATCTAATTGTAATATATATATATATATTTTAATAATGATGATATTAAACAACACCTAATCTATATTACGAATCGATCTAATTGTAATATATATATATTTTTAATAATGATGATATTAAACAACTGATCTATATTATGAATTATTCTAATTGTAATATATATATATATTTTAATAGTGATAGTATTAAACAATACCTGATCTATATTACGAATCGATCTAATTATAATATATGCTTATTCTAATGTAATAAGCATGTTTTATATATAGCGAATACGAAGATTTTAATTATCGTTAATTTGTTAGATAGATCGAAAATAGGTTAAGAAAAATTTCACGATGTATTTACGATTTGAATTTTCGAAAAATTATTCATCGAAGAAAAAAATTTTAAAAATATATTCGCGAAAGGAAGAATGAATTTTGCGACTCTTTAACTCTCTCCCCCTCCTCTCCCTCTCGAAGGTTTATCTTTCTCCGTTTACGATTTCACGTTTACGAGCACTTGTGAATTCCGGGCGGCGTTAAAAGGGCGGTTAACTCGGGGATGCTGGTTATTTAATCTCTAATCCCGGCACTCGAGGGTGGCACCGTCATCGATAGGGTCGGATCACCCCACGAAATCATTTTCGGGGGGGTCGAACCCCCGGGATCCTCGCCCTTCTCCCCGCAAAAATGCTTGCATAGGGGTGTAATAGTTTGCCATTCATCGTGCCTTGTACTCGTCGTAACGTTGTTATTCTTGTTGTAGTCGAAAAATACGAGTCAAACGGCTCCTTCTTTCTGTGTTATTAACATAAAAAAGGAAGACTTGTCTTAACGACAACCAAGAATCGCAATAAATTTATTAAAACTCGTATTGAAAATCTCGAGATGTGTTTAATCACTTTCATCGAATATAACGAATACTTTTGTCGAAATAATATTCGAAAGCTATTCACAAAAATTTTACTTCAATTTTTCGACACCCTGAGATTAAAATTTCAAAATTTCGAGCGAGAATAGACGGCAAAGATCGAGGAGAAAGAGAAATACATTTTCGATACTTTTCGATACGTTATTCCCGTATTTCGATAATCCACCGGTAACATCACCGCCTCTTACCGATCGGTATATCGATATCGACAGGGTTGCCACAGCGTTCGCGTTACGTGGCACCGCGTTATTGCCAAACACACGCGGTAAGACACAATAAACCTATCCGTATCTCGATCCGCGATCTTACACGAAGAAAACGGCACGCAACACGAGCTTCTTCCTCTTCCCTCGTATCGAGCAAGTGTCCAACGCATTGCGACACACGCGTACACGCTCCTTCTGCCCCCTCCCCACTCCTCTCGTAAGACACTTTCCGTTTACCGGAAAGGTGTGCGCGTATAAGCGTTAAGTTTATTGGATATTCAGCGTACGTTTCGTATCACCTGCTACGCGGCCAAAGCCACGCACGATGACCGGCCGAATTCTAATTTGGCGAGAAAAAAAGTTCGTTGCTGCCGGATTGCGGAACTGCGAGCGTTGAGCGTGCGTGTATAAGCGCACGGAGGAGGCAAGGTGAATCCCCGGATCGGGCCACCGGTATCGGTTAATTCCAGGTTGTAAGCGCGTAATGTATGCGGCCATTAACCGTAATGAACACACGGCCGTGCTTTCTTACGGGAGAGAACCATATTCCGGGAGAATTTGCCGGGGAATTTACGAGGCAGGACACGGTAAGAGGGCGTGAATTACTGTTGCCGTCGATCCAACCGTTCGAATCGATCCTCTCCATCGATGTTGATCCTTCGAGCGACGAGTTACTTCTGCGCAGATAAGCAATAATGGGGAACGAACGGTGAATGTTTTGTTTACGTTTCGTATACGTTGAAAGTATGTTTACTAAAATGCGTAGTATAATGGAGGAAGAAGGGGAGATTTATTATGATATTTGTATGTTTTGATTTGAAGTATGTCGTGTATTTGATATGTTTGATTTTTTCCAAATAATAGAAAAAGAGATTATATGGTATGTTATGATTTGTATGTTTTTCGAATGTGATTCGAAGAAAATATACTACGTATTTAATATATTTGATTTTACTATTATGAGTAATAGAAAGAAGGAAAGAATTATTATGATATAAAATAATTTAAATAATTTAAATAATTTATATTTAATTTAAATAATTGAAATATAATATATATTATGTGTATTATATGTATTTTGGATTTGATTTAAAGATGTGGAAAAAGATATGTTGTGCATTTGATATGTTTGATTTTGTGATAGAGTAATAGAGGAGGGAAGAGTTATGACATGGTGTGATTAAAAGATATGGAAAAAGATATATTGTGTATTTGATATATTTATTTGATTTAAAGATGTGGAAAAAGATATGTTATATATTTGATATATTTGATTTTGGTGCAAATAATAGAGGAAAGAAATAAGAATTATTATAATATTATATGTTTGGATGTGATTTAAAAATATAATACATTTGATATACTATTTGATAGTTTTTTTTATGAATAATAGAGAAAAAAGGGAAGAATTATTAAAATAATTATTAAAATATTCTATATCTATATGTTTGCATATGATTTGAAGATATGGAAAAAGAATTTGATATATTTGATTTTGTGCAAATAAATAGAAAAAGAAGAGAAGAGTTATGATATGATGTGTTTGAATGTGATTTCAAGATGTGGAAGAAGAAATATTTATTTGAGTTTATATTTGATACGAATAATGGAGAAAGAAATTAATATAATATTGTGTATTTGGATATAATTTAAAAATATGAAAGAAAATATATTTGATAAGATTCTAGTGTGATTTAAAGATAAGTAGAAAAAGATACCTAAGTTTTACGTATATAACGTTATTTTGTTTAATGAAAATGAAACTCTCGTGAGTTGATTTCTTCCAAAGAATGATATTCAAATATTGAGAATAATTTTAGAAAGTTTCATTTAAATCAAACATACCATGCATCCAAATTGTAACTTTAAATATATTTGTTTTCTGAAAATATTTCCACTATCAGTATGCAATAAACTCAATTACAATCACTTTCAAGAATAATAACCAATTCGAAAGAGAAACTTTGAAAAATTGTTATCTCAAATACACGATTAATGAGAATAATAATAATCTCTATGCTAATTGGAAAAGAAAGTGTATAACCCCGCACGTTTATTTTCTTCCAACATCCTAATAAATACCATTTCTTCCATCAAAACTCTGTCAAATCTATCCATTTCGCACGAAACACATCATTTTCATATCACTACACTATATTCGCTATATTTTCCATCCAACAATTCTCTCTTTTTTCCACGTATCGTGATCACATAATTATATTTTTATTTCTTTCTATCCATTGTTCTACACGAATAAATAAAAAAGACTGAGCTCGAGAAGAACTCGGGAGGAACTGTGGAGGCTGCTTGACCGTGTCTCATGCTTGATTGAAATATTCATGAGGCGGATGGCAAATTTGTGGACGAAAATTGGCAGGAGGTTCTCGTCGGTGTCCGACAAATCGCCTGCTATTTTCTTAATGTTATAATCGTCCCTCTCCCTTCCTCCTCCTCTCTTCTCCCCCCAAATATGAATAATTTTTCCATTTGTCATCGGTGTCCTCCTCATGGATGGGAATGGGACAGAGAGAGAGGAAGAGAGAGAGGGAATTTACCCCTTACGTAATCCCGATCACCGTTAAACAAACGCAACCACCACGAGTTTGCCATGATTCTCACGAATGAGGCTCGAGGAATTATCGAACCTCGTTCGATGAATTCTTTTCTCTCGCTTCCTCTTCGAAATTTCGTCCGAAGATTTCTCTTTCTTTTTCTTTATAAATATAATCATCCACGAGAAATCGATTCGAAATTATTTCACAACGAAAAGAAACGATCGACAAATTCGATAAAATTGAAAAAGAATATTTTTACACGTATGCACAAGTGAGAAACTTTGGTTAAAGCCAAAATGATTTAATTTTAATCCACTCGATCTTATCATCCGTGTCAATATCTTCCGTTTCCTTCTGGAAAAAAGAGAGTTAAAAATTTTAACAATAATAAATTTTAATATCATAAAATATATTTTTTATTACGTAATAAAAATTTTGCAACGATAAAAAGAAAAAAAAATTGTTTGAAAAGGAAAACATTTGATAATTAATACGACACCTTTTTCCACGAGCGAGAGGATAATCTGCATGAAGGATAGGGAAGAAGAAGGGATTGCATTACAACGTGGTGGCATTAAACAGAACGTGACGAACAAGGGTTTCGTTCACAGTCCAATAACCGGGAACACGATTAATAATCGGCACAACCCGGAACACCCATCTTCCTTCATCGAGCCGCTATCTTTTTGTTGGGACGACGATGGGAAAACGAGGCGATCTCCTCTCGCTCCATTAACTAGATAACGAGGTGAGTCGATCATCTTCGAGTCGGCCGAGAATCATTCTCGTCCCTTCGACTCTTCGTGCGCGAGCCATTTTATTTCTCTCTTTTTTATTTTTTCTTTCCTTTTCTTTTTCAGAATTTTAACCAAGTTTTCTTTTTTTTTTTATTGTTATTATTATTAATTCTGCTCTTCGAGAGATGAAACGTTCAGTGCGTGATGTGGGATATCGGAGATCGAGGCGAACGATAAATCGTACAATGAACGATAACAAGCTAATGGCCTAATAAATAAGTAACCTTAGTAGAGGAGGAGGGGAGGGGAGAGGCAACCCTTTGAAAGAGTTTAAAATTTTTACATTAGGGGGGAAGGGCGTGGGTAAGCATCGTCGTCTCGTGTGAAACGACTCCAGTTTCGAGCGTATCGATTCCAGACGCGGACAATATGGTCCAGAAAGGGGTGGAGGATGGGATGGGTGGAATTTGTAAGTGCACCCTTTCCCAACCGAATTGAGAAATAGTTTTCGCGGCTTTGTTACCGGCTTCCGGAAGCCAGAATTTCCAGGGCGAAAAGTGATTAAATCGTTAAAATTGTCTTAGAGATGACTATTCGAAACATTAAGAATTTTTAAAAGTGATTTTTAAATTGCCAATCAACTTTACTTCCAAACAAAATTCTTGGAAAGAAAATATCTGAAAATATCGAAGAATTTTTATCAGCCTCCCTTCTTCTTTTCTCCAAAGATTTTGATTGGATTAAAAATTCGAATTAATCAAATTTTCCAACCGAATTGAAAAATAATTTTCACGTTTCGTAACTATGGAAATTTTCAGAAGAATTTCAGAATTTTTAGAGTAAAATTACAAAGTGATTAGAATTTTGAAAGAGGTCAAAGATAGAATTTCTAACAAAATTTTACCAACCTCTCCTTTCTCCAAAGAATTTTGATCAGATTGAAAACTCGAGTGGTCAAATTTTCCAATCGAATTGAAAAATAATTTTCACGTTTCGTAACTATGGAGATTTTCAGAAAAATTTCAGAATTTTTAGAGTAAAATTACGAAGTGATTAGAATTTTGAAAGAGGTCAAAGATAGAATTTCTAACAAAATTTTACCAACCTTTACTTTCTCTAAAAAATTTCGATCGGATTGAAAACTCAAGTGGTCAAATTTTCCAATCGAATTGAGAAATAATTTTCACGCTTCGTAACTGCGGAGATTAGGTTTTCAGAAGTCAGAATTTCCAAGATAAAATTACGAAGTAATTAAAATTTTGAAACGTCAAAGAATATTGTAAATTTTTAATCTAACTTAAATCCTTAAAATTGTTCTAAAGATGATTCGAAGCATTAAGAATTTCAAAAATTTCCAAAAGTGACTTTTAAATTATTAATCACTCGACTTTTGATTAGATCAAGTGATCTAAAGAAATTTTCCAATCGAATTGAAAAATAATTTTTGAAATAAACATAACTGCGGAGGTTAAATTTTCAGAAGAGTTCCAAAATTTCCACATCAAAATTGCAAAATAATTAGAATTTTAAAAGAGATCAAAGATTTTATTATTAATATTTTAATATTATTATAATATTATAATATTTTATAATATTATTATATATATATTAAATTATTATAATATTATAATATTATTATAATATTTTATTATTAAAAAAAA
>NW_006263360.1:131497-135753 GCF_000469605.1 Apis dorsata
AAAAATTTCTAATTTAAAAATTGATTTTACATTAAAAAACCACCTTCTCTCGACTTTCGACCAGACAATTGAAAACTCGAGCGATCAAATTTTAAAAACGGTTTGTTTAACTCGTATCTGCGAGCGAACGTGATCCATACGGAGGCGGACGTATCGCTTTTCTCCTTGGCCGGCATTCATACGAGAAAGGAAGCGGGGCGACGTTTATCCTTTTAGAGGAAAAAACGGATGGAAGAAACGGATTCCGCTTCCGCGCCGGATCGAAATGACAGGAGGAGGCGTGCTCGCCCCTCTTCGCTCATTTCATTTGCTCCGATCGAGGGGGAGGAGGGGAGGGGGGGAGGCCGGTGACAGTGACAAGCATAACAACCGATACCCATGAGAATCCTCCCGATGGCCAACTTTGTCCCCGCCGTGAATCGAGCAACGAGAAGAAGCGATAAAAAAATTAACCGGCCGATAGACTCTGCGAAAGGATTCGACAGGAATGGATATTGGAATTCTATTATCAGAATTGATAATGAAAAAAAGGAATCGGTAGGTATTTCAATTTATGCTGTTCGTTTTTATTTTTTCCAGAATCATGGATATAATTTAATATTCCGGGGGTGGAAGGAAGGATGAAGCGAATAATATTTTATCGTAGTGGAAACACGACGTACAACTATATCTTTCTTCTTTTGACGATTTCAATTTTTCAGATAAGTAAAATTTAGGTAGATAACATTTCTCAGAATTCTCCTTGTTGATTAGACTGTTGAAAACAATGAATAAAATGTATTTAACTGAACAAATATATTTAATTATACTTAATTGCACGTTTACAAAACATTTAAAGTATGGAAGAGAAACAAATAAATACCAAGTATGTGAAATAGCGGTGTTGCTAGCAATAATAAAATAAAATTTCAATTTAAATTTAAAATCTTCAAATTCTACAACACCCCTAAAGAAATAGAGAAATACAGATTGGGAAGATTTTTCCTTCCTCGAAGAGAAAATTTAAAACGGGGGAAAAAAAAGCGAATTTCCCATGCTACGCCCACTTGTGAAAGCCCCGGGACCCTTTCTGGAAGGAGGAAGGGTTACCTACGAAATTTCTACATCCATCATCTCGGCTCGTAACCCCTTCACGGGCCAACCCCAGCCCGGCACGCGCCATTATAATGCTCTCCTCGCTGAACTCGCTCGAAATTTAACCGCCCTTTAAAACTTTAACTACGCTTTACGACCGGCCTCGCTCACGTACGAAGACGGGAGGAGAGCGCCGACGGAGGCGCCGTCTGTTTTTACGACCTCTCTATCTCGCCCGCCCTTTTGTTGCACCAGGGCAAAATGGAAATTTCATGCAAAAGGTTGGAGGGAGGCGCCGTACCAAGCTTCTGGGAATTTTAAATAAAAGTAAAGTTCGAATAAAAAAATCCCTCCCCTCCGAAATTTTGAATACGTTTTCCTTCCGAATTTTGAACATCCTATTATCCCGTTTCTATCCTTTCTTTTTATAATACAAAAGAGTGAGAGCATGAGATTGATCATAATATTTTTAATACTTCTACCTATGAAATTTATTTCTAATATTTCTACTTCTAATATTATTCTAAATTTATTTCTAATATTTCTAATATTTCGTAGAGAAAAATAAGAAAGATTTTATTTGGTATCTTTTCGAGAAGTAATTATAATTACACGTGACGAGCTTCTCGAAATAGCCAGCTCAAAATCTCAAATTTCCAATAATAAAAATAACTGCTGCGATTCTATGCTACGCTTGTTCGAGGGCTTTCCTCTTCCTAGTGAGCGAGGAATAAGAAGTAAAATTATAATTACACGTGACAAACTTCTCAAATTCCCAATAAAAATAATCGCTGTAACATTGTAACACTATCTTGTTCGCGCGCTTTTCTCTTCCTAGTGAACGAGGAATAAGAAGTAAAATTAACCTTTTATTTAGTGACTTATCTTTTCTAGAAATAATTATAATTACATGTGACAAACTTGTCGAAACCCTCAATAAAAATAATTGCTTCGACACTACGAGCGCTCTCCTCTTCCTGTTTTTAGTAAGAGGAATAAGAAGTAAAATTAACCTTTTATTTAACGTATCTTTTCTAAAAATAATTATAAAACGTAATAAATATCTCGAAACAAGTTATTTCAAATTCTCGAACTCCCAATAATAAAAATAACCGCTACGATTTTACTTTGTTCGAGCGCGCTCTCCTAGTGAACTAGGAGAAGGAAACGGAACAGGATAGAAAGAAAAATAAAAAGTAAAATTAATCTTTACTCGACGTATCTTTTTTTCTCGAAACAGCTATTCCAAATTCTCAAACTCAATAAAAATAACCGCTTCTTCGAAGTCTCTCCTCTTCCTGTTTCTGGTGAGCGAGGAATAAGAAGTAAAATTAATCTTTTATTTGGTGACGTATCTTTTCGAAAAATAATTATAATTGTAATTACACGTGACAAACTTCTCGAACTTTTTCCTCAATAAAAATAATTGCTTCGACATTACCTTGTTCGAGCGCTCTCCTCTTCCTGTTTTTAGTGAGCGAGGAATAAAAAGTAAAATTAACCTTTTATTTAACTTATCTTTTCTAGAAATAATTATAATTACACGTGACAAATATCTCAAAACAGGTATTCCAAATTCTCAAATTCCCAATAAAAATAACCGTTTGTTCGAAGTCTCTCCTCTTCCTGTTCTTGATGAGCGAAAAATAAGAAGTAAAAATAATATTTTATTTGGTGACGTATCTTTTCTAGAAATAATTACAATTAATTACACATGATAAAATTCTCCCAATAAAAATAAAATATATAAATATGCTGCACTATCTTGTTCGAGCGCTCTCCTGCTCAGTGTAAGCGAGGAATAAGAAGTAAAATTAATCTTTACTTAATCTTTTCTAGAAATAATTACAATTATAATTACACGTGACAGACTTCTCGAACTCCCAATAAAAATAACTGCTATAACACTATAACATTATCCTATTCTGGTCTTCCTGTTCCTGGTGAGCGTGAGATGAAATAAACGGAGGCACGAATTTTCCATCCGCGGCTGATTTCCCAGGAAAATTCGCGGACTCGAAGGGAACCAACTCTCTCTTTCTCTCTCTCTCTTTCGAGAGAAAGAGCAGAAAACCGTGCCATTGTTTCCCCTCTAACAAGCACGGACAGCAGTGCTTCTGGCCTTCGTGCTCGAATCAAGCGATGGTATCGCGCGTGACCCCGCGTTCAAACGTAAACGGAGAGATTTCGAGTGGTGGTTGCTGTGGTTCGACTGAAGAAAGACGGAAAGAAAAAGACAAAGAGAGAAAGAGAGAGAGAGAGAGCGGTTGCCGTGCAAAAATTGCGCGCGTAGGACGAAGCGGAAATCCTTATGGAAATGGCTCGCGACCGCGAGCTCTCCGGTTAACGGAAGTCGAGGGAACCTGCGACGAGGGGATACGCCTCGTATCCTGTTTGATAAAACGCTGGAAAGCAGATTAGGGGACGGAGAGAGGGGGGGGGGGAGCCGCGGATGCGATGGTACACGAGATTATGGTAATCTTCGCTGCCCCGCTTCCAAAGGGAGCCTCGTCTTTGGATTTCAACGGGCCGACAGATATCATCTCTTTCTTGCGAGAAGAGATCGGAGAAGAGGAAAGGAAGAGTCGACGATGAGGACCCCGGATGAACTCTCTCGAAACGATAATTTTCCGTGTACGAGGATGATAATCGGGGTTTAGATGTTGTTAGTTGTGCTATTTATATGTATATATCGTTGTTCTTTTCATTGATTGGGATAAGTGAATTTATTGAAGCTAACTATATCTGATATCTTTATCCTTTGTTAAATGTATTTGGTAATTTGAACGAAATTGCTTGGAATTTCAACGCGACACTAGCGCCACGAGACCCTTAACTACGTCGAGCTCATCTAATTTATACTATATTAATCTATTTATTATTATATATTATATATTAGAGGAATATGTTAATTCTTCCTTGGATTGATACTTTGATCGAATTACTTCCACTGTTTTGACCAAATTGCTCGGAATTTCAACGCGACACTAGCGCCACGAGACCCTTAACTACATCGAGCTCATCTAATTTATATTATATTAATCTATTTATTATATTTGGATTAGAGATATGTTAATTCTTCCTTGGATTAATACTTTGGTCGAATCCATTGTTTTGATCAAATTGCTCGGAATTTCAACGCGACACTAGCGCCACGAGACCCTTAACTACGTCGAGCTTAC
>NW_006263360.1:135777-139477 GCF_000469605.1 Apis dorsata
CTAATTTATACGTTAATCTATTTATTAGTTTAAATTAGAGGAATATGTTAATTCTTCCTTGGATTAATACTTTGATCGAATTACTTCCACTGTTTTGACCAAATTGCTCGGAATTTCAACGCGACACTAGCGCCACGAGACCCTTAACTACGTCGAGCTTCTCTAATTTATACGTTAATCTATTTATATTATATTTGGATTAGAGATATGTTAATTTTTCTTTACATTGATACTTTGGTCGAATCACTTCCACTGTTTCGACGAAATTGCTTGGAATTTCAACGCGACACTAGCGCCACGAGACCCTTAACTACGTCGAACTTGCCTAATTTATACGTTAATCTATTTATATTATATTTGGATTAGAGATATGTTAATTTTTCTTTACATTGATACTTTGGTCGAATCACTTCCACTGTTTCGACAAATGTAATTTATTACTCGTGAATCTGCAATATGAATCGATGGATAATCGCACGAGATAAAACATACGAGATTGGCATCGAAATCGAACTGTTTACGAATATATATATATATTCTCAGTCCAAGGAGGGTACAATGGAATACATTACGAGGATATTACGTTCTCCATAAGCTTTATCTCCCAATGAAAGGTGAGCAAAGTGCCAAAAAAAAGGGGTTGCACGATTGGGTTGGAACCACTTGCCGCTACTTATATACCCCCTCGAGTATATCACGGATATATTTTCGTTTATTATTCATGATGGATGTTGGCAGCGGTTCCCTTTGCCAACAGGAGAAATGATTTAACTTAGAAAAAACGATATTTCCACAGCTTCTCACGAATCGTTGCCCTCTTCTCTTCTCTTCTCCAATCCGGAGTAATAATTGCGTAATTGAACTAGGAATGGATCGAAATCGAAATTGCCCGTTTGTGTGCAAATGCACCGCGAGAAATCGTGGCGAAATCGTCTTGCGAAACGCCTGCGAGAGAGGTTTTTCGAAAGGGGATGACACCGTTATTCGTGTCACTCGAAAAACCGGAGGAGGATCCTCGATAATCGAAAAACTCTCCTCCTGAATATTTCTACTACTTCCAAGGGAATTTTTAATTTTTCAACTCTCGAAAGATTGCATTCGAACACTTTTGACTGTCGCTGCACTGACTCCTCGTCCGAGGGACGATCGATCGTAGAAGAGTCATCGGTGCCAGGTGCGTCTCCTCTCGCTCGTTTGCTCGTGCACACGATGAAGACGAGGCAAAGCCAGATATAGAAGCAGAAAGCAGTGAGAGGGAGGGAGGGAGAGAAGCAGGAAGAGGAAGGTGGAGGAAGGAGAACCGCGGAGGGAATGAGTTATCTCGGGCTATCTCGTTCGCTGAGCGATCGTCTTTTGGTTCGGCTAACGCGCCAGTGCCGCGGCGAAACCGGAAATTACGTCTGGGGTTCCATCTCCGGTGTTGTGCGGAGAGTTGGTGCCCGCCTTGGCGGAATTCTCCGTGAGAAAACGCCAACCACCAGCACGGCATCGCTTTCGAGCAGTTATTAAACTTCTAACCGCCTCTCTCTCTCTCTCTCTCTTTTTCCCTCCCTCTCTCTTGCTCTCGTTTTGTCGTGGAACGACAAAACGTGGATGGTGGAGTTGCTCGATGGTTTCTATCGCCTCGTTCGCGCCATATTGCGCATAAGGGGAGGGAATCATCCTTGTGTCGATTCTTGTGTTTTTATTAACGGAACAATCGAAGGATAAAGATATTTCCGGATATTCTCGAAGAATTTTAGAAAGGAGGCGAAGTTGTTCCATTCCATTTTTAATTAATAAACGTATCCTTCGTTGTATACACAAATAGAACGACGAATGTGATCGAAACGATATATATTCTATCTAGAAAAAGAAAAAAATATCGAAAATTCGCATTGCATCGCAATTTCTGCCTCCAACAAGGTGGAACAACGCGATCGGGGCGAGCTCGCGCATTTTTCTCTTCCCCGGCGCGTTATCGATTTTTGTAATCTACTCGAGCGCCGGGGAAGGGGGTTGTCTCGTCGGTGACGTCACTGGGTCATACATCAACTCGTTATCAGCTAGCCACCCTTCCTTCTTCAAAGGGAGGCCTGGAACGAGAGACAGAGAGATACAGAGACGGAAAGAGAGAGAGAGAGAGAGTGAGTGGAAAATGGAGAAAGAGTGGACCGAGGCAGCCGACCTATCCCCTCCTCCATCTCTCGTGCAAATATACTATCCACCCTGTTGTTCAATTTGCCAAAACGAAACAGGTGTTGCACCTGTTTTTTTTTTTTCTTTTTTTTTTAGGTTCAAAATCGATACGAGGCTTAAGTAAAATATTAGCAATAAATATTTCTACGTATTCGATGTGTTCGACGACTTGTAAATGGAAAATAGAGGGAAGGGAGGGAGGAAGAAGCAGAGGAGAAAGAGAAAGAAAGAGAGAGAGAGCAGTTTTAATTTTATTGCGGCAGATCGAATCGTGGACGTTGCATCCCTGCCGTGCTTGTCAATCCCCCTCCTCCCCCTCCTCTCTCTCTCCTCCTCCAGGGAAAGGAAGGGTGGTAGGTCTCGAGGAGAAGGAGGAGGACGAAACGGAAGCTAAAGGCGGTCGGTATCTGACGAGATAAGGGCGCAATCTCTGCTGCTCCCTGTCCACCCCTCCATCCCCGCCGAGAGATCAAATTTTCCTCCCTCCTCCTTCTCCCCCCGCTCTCGGTTCAACAACGCTTCCTCTCGCCTTGCTCCCCGCGGAATAGATTCGGACCTTTCCGCGTCCGAATTCCTCCAACTTCTCCTTCTTTTTTTCTTTAAACGAGGAGCTTTTGTTAAACATTTTAAAATTTGAAAATGTAATTTTTCGTGGAAAATTTTTCCTTCTTTCTTTTCCTCTCCCTCTTCTTCTTTTAAAAGCGAAACTTTTAATATCTCAAAATATTTGAATCGTTATTTCTTTTTTTACGAACAAAAAAGAAAGAACCGTTGGAAGAGGAGGAATATCATCATCGAATTTTATCTGAATTTTTTGAAAACGTTTTAAAATTTGAAAATGTAATTTTTCGTGGAAAATTTTTCCTTCTTTCTTTTCCTCTCCCTCTTCTTCTTTTAAAAGCGAAACTTTTAATATCTCAAAATATTTGAATCGTTATTTCTTTTTTTACGAACAAAAAAGAAAGAAGAGGAGGAATCGTCATCGAATTTTATCTGAATTTTTTGAGAATTCTTTTTTTTTTTTTTAAAAACGATGAAAAGGTAGAATCGCGTTCAATTTTTTCCAACGATTCTTCTCTGAATTCCCTTGGAATTAAATTTCCGACGTATCTTCGAAAAGAAGAGCGAAGAGAGGGATGAAAAAAATCATGGTGGAAACATCCTAAAACTCGCGTTATATTTTTCTCGTTGTCGAAACGGAAGTGGAAGGGATCGATAAAATCGTTCTTGAATTTTCACCAACGATCGAATCGAAAGAGAGAGAGAGAAGAAGAAGAAGAAGAAGAAGAAAAAGAAAAAGAAAAACAGAGGGAAAATCGAGTGGCCACCTCGGTCCCTCTTCCTCCCCGTCTAGAGAGGGTGGAAGAACCCTCGGCGTAGAAGGGGTTGAAAGAGACAGAGAGAGGGACGGTTGCCTGGCAACGACGAGAGGGGTGCCCGGCAGTATAGATCGCTATCCAGCCACCTCCTGAGGGGCGGGCTGCGAGGGTGGAAGAGGCGAAACCACCCCGTTAGCAAGATG
>NW_006263360.1:139519-139905 GCF_000469605.1 Apis dorsata
CTTTATTACCCTCCGCCGAGGAGTTGCCGATGTTGCTGCAGTAACTTGCTCCAGGAGAGCTCTAGGAAATGACTTTGGCGTAGCTGCTTCACGCTTACGCTGCTTCAAGGGCCGCCTCCATCTTCGATTTATGGCGGAACCTTCGGACCTTCTTCTTCCTCTTCCTCTTCCTCTTCTTCTTCTTCTTCTTCTTCTTCTTCGTTGCTGAAGATAGTAGGGAAAGAAGATGGAGATTCAGGTTTTAAAGTAAGAATCACAAGCTTTCCTCGTCTCTGTAATTTTTCAAATTTGTATATATTTAAAAGGAATTCGTGTTCTTCCTCCTTTGCTCTAAACTCTAGTTTACATAGAGGGATGCGGAGAGAATAATTAGGACGAGTTATTAT
>NW_006263360.1:139914-148216 GCF_000469605.1 Apis dorsata
GTCTCTCAAGGAAATGATTCAGGTTTTAAAATAAGAATCACAAGCTTTTCTCGCTTTTGTAATTTTTCCAATTTATATATATTTAAAAGGAATTCATGTTCTTCCTTCTTTGCTCTAAACTCTAGTTTACATAGAGGGATGCGGAGAGAATAATTAGGACGAGTTATTATNNATCTCTCAAGGAGATTGAGGTTTTAGAGTAAGAATCACAAGCTTTTCTCGTTTTTATAATTTTTCCAATTTGTATATATTTAAAAGGAATTCATATTCTTCCTCCTTTATCCTACTTCTCCCCCTCTCCTTTTTTTCTTTAAACGAAGAGTTTTTGTTAAACATTCTTTTAAAATTTGAAAATGTAATTTTTCGTGGAAAATTTTTCCTTCTTTCTTAATTTAGATAGAGGGATGCGGAGAGAATAATTAGGGTGAGTTATTACGTGATCTCTCAAGGAAATGGAGATTGAAGTTTTAAAGTAAGAATCACAAGAATCACACTTTCCTCGCCTTTGTAATTTTTCCATTTTTTCGTCTTTGGTCGAATCTATCGTTACGTGTATGCAAGAATAAAAGATATTATTTTATATATATATATATATATATTTAGGAGGAATTCATATTCTGCCTCCTTTATTCTAAATTCTAACCTAGTTTACATAGAGGGATACGAATAGAATAATTAGGATTGAGATATCGACTCCCTTTGCGAGTTATTACGTCATCTCTCAAGGAGATTTTAGAGTAAGAATCACAAGCTTTCCTCGCCTTTATAATTTTTCCAATTTATATATATATATTTAGGAGGAATTGGTGTTTTTCCTTCTCTATTTTAAACTCTAGCCTAGTTTAAATAGAGGGATGCGAAGAGAATTAGAGCTGAGATTGAGAAAAATGGAGATTGAGGTTTTAAAATAAGAATCACAATCTTTTCTCGCCTTCTCCATTTTTTACTCGAATCTATCGTTACGTATACGCAAGAATAAAAGAGGAATTGGTGTTCTCTCTCCTCTATTCTAAACTCTAACCTAGTTTAGATTAAAGGGATGCGGAGAGAATAATTAGGGCTGAGATATCGACTCCCTTTGCGAGTTATTACGTGATCTTTTTTTATCGTATCCGATAGGAGCGAGAAGACAATAGGGGTGGATCCGAGAGGCTCGATCGATGGTATCGTGTGTGGGAAGAATGTGTCCAGAAATAGGGATGCTCGAGAGGAAGTGGAGTCGAGAGAGAAATTTTATAAAACGATCCGATCCGAGATATTAAGAGCGATGGGTTTGACCTACGCAAAAAAAAAAAAAAAAAAACAAACAAACAAATCGAGCTCCGCTTGATCCTCTATTCTAATTACGTACAAAAATTAAAGATTAAAAGATAAGCAAGAGCGAGATAACTTGGCCTCGTCTCCGTAAATCCACTTCCACTTCGATTCTCTAATACGTGCAAATACGTAATCGTAATAAAAGATAAGTGATGATTAAAAATAAAAGTACTCCAGAAATTACTGAAATTACATAATAAATTAATCTTGGAATTTTATTTGAATATTTAATATTAATTAATCAAATTCTGATAATTCTATTAATAATCATTGATTAAAAATATTATTTGAATTTATAATAAAAAATAATAGAATAATTAATATATAAATAAATAAATTATGTTTAAAATTAAAAAAAAATAATATTATCAATATTATTATTTATTAAGTAATGTGTGATGTATATGGATGGATAATTCAATTGTACGATATGTGGATGAATAATTAAAAAAAATCTGACGTATTTTTATATAACCTTAACCTAACAAGGGATAACGTTAACATTGATCGATTAATCGAATCAAGATGCTGGCCGATCGTTATATCGTAGATTATTGTACAGAACGCCGTTTCACGGCGTTTTCTTGTTTATGGATCCTCCGGCGGCAGGGGAGGGCGGCGAGGGGCGCGGAGGGTGATTTAGTAAGATGAAAAGCTATCCCCCTATGGCGGCGTTGTCGGCGTTATCTAACGCAGACAGAGATTGCCCCTGTTCCTTACAAAACCCTACCGGAGGGCAACGCGTTCGAGCTATCTTTCGTCGCTTTAGCCGTCGGTTCACCAGCCGCGGAAAAGCGAGCGGACTTGCGCTCTCGAGGAAATGCCACGAGAAAATCGATGCCTCCTCGACGTGGACGAGGATCCATCGATTTCTCTTTCTTTTCCTTTTCTTCCTTCGAATCGCGATTTCTTCTTCTTCTTTGTTGAGGATCGAAATCGAAATCTTTTTTGAACGATTTTTTTCTGCCTGATGCAATGATGTAATGGATAAAAGTGATAGTTGAGCGATAATTATGTTGTACAATTCTGTGAGAGTGTTGGACTTTTTCTTCTTCTTCTTCTTCTTCTTCTTCGTTGAGGATCGAAATCGAAATCTTTTTTGAACGATTTTTTTCTGCCTGATGCAATGATGTAATGGATAAAAGTTATAGTTGAGCGATAATTATGTTGTACAATTCTGTGAGAATGTTGGACTTTTTCTTCTTCTTCTTTTTCTTCTTCGTTGAAAATCGAAATCGGAATCTTCCTCGGTTCAACGATTTTTTTCTGTCTGATGTAATAGGCAGAAAATGGATAAAAGTGATAGTTGAGGCACAATTATGTTACACAATTCTGTGAGAGTGTTGGACTTTTTCTTCTTCTTCTTCTTTTTCTTTTTCTTCTTCTTCTTCTTCTTCGTTGAGGATCGAAATCGGAATCTTTTTTGAACGATTTTTTTCTGCCTGATGCAATGATATAATGAATAAAAGTGATAGTTGAGCGATAATTATGTTATACAATTCTGTGAGAGTGTTGGACTTTTTCTTTTTCTTCTTCTTCTTCTTCGTTGAGGATCGAAATCGAAATCTTTTTTAAACGATTTTTTTCTGCCTGATGCAATGATATAATGGATAAAAGTGATAGTTGAACGATAATTATATTATACAATTCTGTGAAAATATTGGACTTTTTCTTCTTCTTCTTCTTCTTCTTCGTTGAGGATCGAAATCGGAATCTTTTTTGAACGATTTTTTTCTGCCTGATGCAATAATGTAATGGATAAAAGTGATAGTTGAGCGACAATTCTGTGAGAGTGTTGGATTTTTTCTTCTTCTTCTTTTTCTTCTTCGTTGAAAATCGAAATCGGAATCTTCCTCGGTTCAACGATTTTTTTCTGTCTGATGCAATAGGCAGAAAATGGATAAAAGTGATATAATGGATAAAAGTGATAGTTGAGACATAATTATATTACACAATTCGATGAGAATGTTGAATTTCTTTTTCTTTTTCTTCTTCTTCTTCGTTGAGGCTTGAAATCAGAATCTTCTTTCGGTTAAACGATTTTTTTCTGCCTGATGCAATGATATAATGGATAGTTGAGCAACAATTATGTTATACAATTCTATGAGAGTGTTGGACTTTTTCTTCTTCTTCTTCTTCTTCGTTGAGGATCGAAATCGGAATCTTCCTTCGGTTAAACGATTTTTTTCTGCATGCAATGATATAATGGATAAAAGTGATAGTTGAGCGACAATTATGTAACACAATTCGATGAGAGTATTGAATTTTTAAGTGAAAACGAATTCGAGTCATTCTTCAACTTTTGAAAAAAGATTGGTTTAGAAGAAAATAGTAAAAAGATTTTTATCCTATTAAGTAATGAGAAAAGTAGATGCAGAAACAATTATCGAAAAACAAGATTGATATAAAAGAAATCAACTCTAGTGTGATATTTTTTACAATTCCTTTCTCGAATTGAAATTTTAATATAATAAACAACAATAATCAAATAGATCTCTCCTCGCGAAACAAAAGATGATATTAAAAAAACAATTTCCAAATTGAACGATTCCATCGTTAAATTTCTCACATTCTATTCCCTCGACTTTGATTCTCATCTTCTTCACCTTCCATCGCGCGAAACCAGATTACAAACAAGGAAAAACACTTAATAAATAAAATAAAATAATTTAAAATAATCTAAAATAATTATTTTATATCGTAAAAATTTCTACAAATTTTAAAAATCGTACGTATCGATTTCGCCGAAAAGGGTTGAAAGAGAGAGAGGGACGAAATAGCGTCGAGGAAAATAGAAAGAGAGAGAGAGGAAGAGGAAGAGGATCGAAAGTTATCGGGATCGGTTCGACAGCGAGCTTCCGGGCGATTCATCCCCCGCTATCGACTTCATTTCTTCCGGGCAATTTAATTTGCTAGTGTCAGCGTAACACACCTATAATCCCAAATTATCTACCCTTTCGTCCGTTACTATTAACGTTATTCGCAAAAACTCGGCCTCGAGCGATCTACTCTCTCTGTTCCTACTCTCCCTCCCTCCCTCCCTTCCTCTTCCACGTTCCAACAAATTCACACCTGGCAAACTTGGCGAAATTACAGAGGAGAGAGAGAGAGAGAGAGAGACAGGGATTAAGAGAAATTAATTTTCACGAAATAAACTCGCCCCTCTTCGCCCCGTATTTATTAGATATCATCTAATACGAAAAGAGTTCTCCTCTTGAACGATCCCGCTAACGATCCAAAGAATGGAGAAACTTTCCTTTTTTCTCTTCCCCTCCTCTCCCTCTGTAGGGAGAATCTTGGGAATATAGAAAGTTGGGAGGAGGCGGGGTAAGTGGGGCACGAGAGACAGCTCGATTCGAATTGATAGCCCGAAAAGGGGGTTGATGAGAGAATTCCATCTCGTGGAATTTGAAGGAAGAAAAAAGCTCGAGGCAACCAAGTCATTCCCCGAGCAAGAATTAAATTTTTATTATCTCTCTCGGTGAGAGTTTTGAACGATATGAAAAGTTGGGGCTTGATTTCTTCCAGCTGTGAGAACTGATGTGGATTAAACAGGAGAGGATTCGTAATATATATATATATATTCAAATAAACATGTCTCGAATTTCTTCTCTTCTCTTCCCCTTCGAAGAGGAGATTTCAACCCTTTGCCGATGAAAGAAAAAGGAAGATCGTAAAATCGGAGAGGAGAAAGGAAGAAGGTATTTCCACGACGTAGAAAATGCAGAAAAACTCATAAACCACTCATGATCCCTCGTAAACTGTATCCAGAAACTCTGCCACGATATCTTATCTATCAGGAAGCCGGAGTTTTTCACGAGGGAGGCAAGAAATTATCCCTCTGCGAACCTTTCGTCTTTCGTGAAAATTTAAGACTCTGTCCATACATAGTTGTAACAGGGTGATCGTAAAGGGCGCTTGATAGATCCGAATTTCTTTCCTTTTGGAAGAGAGACGCGGCAATCTCAGATTGTGGAGAGAAGAAGAGTTCGAAGACTTTTCCTTCAATTCTTCACCAAAACTCTCGAATGAAAATTTTCTTCCAACGATCTTGTTTCTTTCTCTCTATTCTTGATCTTCCTTTCTTTATTCTCGTGTTAAGCTAAAATTTTTATCTTTCGATTCTCTCGAGTCAAAAAAGATAAAGGAAACAGAAAGGTGGAAGTGTTTCTTTCTCTCTATTCTTGATCTTCCTTTCTTTATTCTCGTGTTAAGCTAAAATTTTTATCTTTCGATTCTCTCGAGTCAAAAAAGATAAAGGAAACAGGAAGGTGGAAGAAGAAGAGTTAACGTAAAAGGGACAAGCTTTGCTGTCTAGTATGCTCTATTCTTATGTGATATAATTTAAGGGATAGGATAGAAGATTTTACGAAGACATTTCGATTCGAATTTACCCTCTTAATTGCGGGTACTTTCAGCACTGTTAATTCGAAAAAATATTTTAATAAAATCAGATAATGTTAGACGATATAATTCTAATTATTTTTTACAAATTACGAAGAAAATAAGAATATATCGTACAATAAAGTAAACAAGTTGTTATTACAGAAACCTAAAATCTGAAAATTTATAATGCTAAAATTTCGTCAACATTTTGCTCACAACGCGCCTTTTCTCTCGAGGAATTGGAAGAAATAAAACGCTTGTCCCTACATTAAGAAAAATTCACGAAAATATAACTTTGAAATAGAGACTCGAAAACGAAACTGAATTTTTATCTCATAGCAAGACAAACATAAGATAAAAGCATACCGATCGACATAAATTACGCATTTCACAATCAATAGTCAAGAAAAATAAAATAAAAATAAATAAATATTATATTTTGTTTTAAAAAATTCTTTCTTTATTGTATTTATTTTAATTTCAAAAATTAACACGTGTTGTTCACGTACCACATCTGCTATGATTTCAGTATACGTGCGGTTTATAAACCACGGCTGAAGGGTTAAGATCCTTCGATATTTCATTGTTCGAAGACGCAAGGAGGAATCGGTTTAAACCGATCGAGAGAACCGAGCCCCGACTCGCACCTTGAATGCCTTGTAATTTTCCACTTTCTATTCGATCTGAGCTAATTAATTTACCTCCAATTAATTACCGACAATTGCTCCCGCTCTAATTACGCGCGCTCGATTAGAATCTACGAAAGTTTACGGCCGAGCAGGGCGATCTTAACGTCTCAGCTTTTGCATGTGATTTCTCCCTAACGATAATAGCCGCCTAAATGCAGCTTCGAAACGAAATACTTTATCTTATCTCAAATATATATATATATATATATATGCATCTCTCTGATATTCGTACGTTTTTTCAACGTTCCAACGTTTCTTAGAGATTCGACGAATAATCGTCGAGGATGGATTTGGTGTAGCGTGGCCGCGAAAACCGCGACCGCTAAATTAATTTCACAGTTTCTGATTCGCATTAATTGCTCTGCTCGACTAATTAAGAAACCGGAGAGCGCGGTCTCGTTAGCGGTTGGTGAACAAGTTCGACGGAAAGTGAGTTGGTAACGGGGAGAAGGGGGGGAAGAAAAAAGGATCGAATTCGTTAAACTCGAGAGAAAATAGATTTTTGAGAAAATCTATCGACTATTATTGATCATTATACTGATCGATGGATGAAAACGGTGTTGTTAAAATTTTGATAGAAGACGATGATTCGATCTATCCATCCATCTATTCTATCTGTGTAAATTTAAATTTAAAGTTAAGTATCATCGAATAAATTTGTACAAACCGAAAGAAAAAAAGGAAAAGAATTGTTAATATTTCGAAATACTTCTCGATTCGATTGACGATTTAACAAGTTTAACAAGTTAACAAGTTAAATATCGTCCAACGAATAAATTTGTACAAACCGAAAGAAAAAAGAAAAAAAAAAGGAGAAGAATTGTTAATATCTCGAAATATATATTTATACAAACCGAAAGAAAAAAAAGGAAAAAAATTGTTAATATCTCGAAATACTTCTCAATTCGATTGACGATTGGTTTAACAAGTTAAATATCGTCCAATGAATAAATTTGTACAAACCGAAAGAAAAAAGAAAAAAAAGAAAAAGAATTATTAATATCTCGAAATACTTCTTGATTCGATTGACGATTTAACAAATATCCAACGAATAAATTTATACAAACTGAAAGAAAAAAAAGGAAAAGAATTGTTAATATCTCGAAATATTTCTCGATTCGATTGACAATTGGTTTAACAAGTTACCAAGTTAAATATCGTCCAATGAATAAATTTGTACAAACCGAAAGAAAAAAGAAAAAAAAAGAAAAAGAATTGTTAATATCTCGAAATACTTCTCGATTCGATTGACGATTTAACAAGTTAACAAGTTAAATATCGTCCAACGAATAAATTTGTACAAACCGAAAGAAAAAAGAAAAAAAAAAAGGAGAAGAATTGTTAATATCTCGAAATATATATTTGTACAAACCGAAAGAAAAAAAAAGAAAAGAATTGTTAATATCTCGAAATATTTCTCGATTCAATTGACGATTGGTTTAACAAGCGCGAGAAAAGCAAATCCTCTGAGCCTTTGAACAGGATTGAGGAAATAATAAATGAAAAAGGATGGAAAATATTCGTCGAGAATATATGCAAATGAGGAAAATATATATATATATGGTGCGCATAATAGCGCTCCCTACGATGTTACACCCTTGCCAGGCATCGATCAAATTAATCCCGGCCCATGCGAACCGGGAACTTGTTGTTTGCCCGCGCCATTTCCGACTGACGCGCGCCGATCATCGCGATCCATCCTGCCATTCGCTTCATTCGCCCGTATGCAAATCGAGAACGAGAATGATCGAGAGCCCCTAATCCGATCAAACATCTTTGTCGATTCGAAAACCTGTCTGTCACTGAGACGCGACGACTAACACAACGAGGTGCTTTCGTTTCGATCGTTGAAACGAAGCCACGAAAGCCATTTTTCTTTTTTTTTTTTCTTTTTCTTTTTTTTTTTTTTT
>NW_006263360.1:148385-148791 GCF_000469605.1 Apis dorsata
AGCTATATGGCGGATGAAGGCCGCTTTGTAGAACGATATCGCTAAGTGGAAATCAGTGAGCGGGTGGCGCCTCCGCCCTCTGCCCTTAAGGGCTCCTCTCGTTCACGCTCCTGGAATCGCGACGGCGACCCGCTACCAGGAACTTGCTAACTTCATTAAAATATTGCCATCAACACCGAGCCCCATTGTCTCAGAGCTTAACGGGCCGATTAAGCCTGGCCGCCATCGTTCCGTCGAGAACAGTAGCCGTATTTTCTTTACCCGTGTCGCAAAAACTCGCTATGCCTATACCTATCTATCGATGCATCGCTATCCGTGTTATATCGATTCCCTAAAATTATCTTGTGAAATGATTCGAAATATTTTTTCTTCTTTTTCTTTTTCTTTTTTTTTTTTTTTTTTTTTT
>NW_006263360.1:148871-164130 GCF_000469605.1 Apis dorsata
TGTATAAGTGAAATTATCGAGGATAATCTTGCGTGTTATTTGTGACGAATTAAATAAATATCTAATGAATAAGGAGGATACGATTACGATAAGACTAATTTTTCAAAATATAGAGAAAATTAATATTCGATTTAATCGTACTTGTAATAAAATAACGAGGGAAAAATTTTTCGTTATGTTGATTATCGGCATTTGTATTTTTAATTGAAAAATAAAATGAATTTTATATTTAATTAAAATTAATATTGACAATTAGAAAGGAATTATCGAATAAAGAAGGAGAAAAAGAAAAAGAGAAAGATCGACTTCCTACGAGAAAATCTGCACCAAGAATTCTGGACGTTTTGCACGTACGAACGACAAAGGGTCTTAATGACGACGCGGCGGGTAAAACGGGATAACAAAGAGGCTTTAACTATGTCCGCGATGTGCTCGGTTGAGTGACGCAGGACACGAGCCCGCAGCCCTTCTTTCTCTCCTTTAAAAGATGAGAAAACGAGCACGCGTGAGTACGTCGACGGAACGAGCAACGAACATAGACCACGCACGTCGTACGAAGAAGCTGCTCGTTCCCGTACGGTTTTTTGTCGCGGCTGTAATTGAGCCTGTCTCGTCGAGCTACCATTTAAATGAATTACGAGGCGCCGTGCACGGCACGAGTCTTCTCTTCGGAATTCTCTTCTCGTTCGACTTTTTTCGAAAATCGTGACGATTCGAATCAATCGCAAACGACCTGTCTTTTTTCCGGTATATTCCGTATCATTTTTTCTTTCAAGCTTCATTTCACTAGAAAAAATTCGAGACTCTCATGAATGTTAAGTAGAAAGCAGTACAAAGAATGCCTTTGTAATTATGATTCACAGTTCGTCGCTAATTAAATACAGCCTGAAAAATCATATTCCGCGAAGAGGAATAGCAAGTGGGCGGCTTTATCAAAGAGACGAAGGAAATCGCAAGCTGGTTGCAATTAACCACAAGGAAAAAAGGTTGCTTCTCGACAATCCTCTATAAATTTCCAACAAACGAGATTGTGACGCTTTCAAAATTTCAAGAGCATTTGTTTCATTACTCTTTAATTTATAAATTTAATAATATATAAAATAATACGTTGAATGATATAAAATCTTTCGATTCTTCGTTATTTGATTCTTTCTAAAAATTTCAGAAGAAATAACTAATACGATATCTACCGTAAATATTTGAAACTAATTACTTTCCAACTAAATCGATAACTTGTTACCGATTGCTACAGTTACCGACGACAAGCATGATTACTTATCCACGGAAAAAATTATTGATCGGTAAAATTATCAACTTTATTACAACGAATATCAAAAAATAACGATAGATGGCGTTTGCTATTTAAATTTAAATTTAAATTTGCATTATAATCTTTTGATTTTATTATTAATTATAATTATTAAAATAAAAAATATAATTTCTTCTATATTATATCACGCAAATATATAATTTCACAATAATTAAATATTAATCATAATCAATTAATTAAAAAATCGTATTATTATGAATGTAATTTTCTAAAATTTTTTTGATTTTGATAATTGTCAAAAATTATACTCAATTATATCTTTTACAATTCTATCTTAATATATATTTTTATTATTTTCAAAGATATATCAAATAAAAAAAATAAATAATTTTGTTTGCATAATAAATTTTGCTTACATGCTTTTATGGTGGTTTTCCACATTGTAATTTTTTCAATACATCATCTATAATTTATTATAATAATTTATAATTATAAAATATTCTTTTTAGAAATTATTTTGATTTTACGCGATATTTATTCGTATCTTTTTAAAAAATTTAATTATTTCAATCATTAATAAATTCTCTAAAAGAGAATTTTTTTCTTTTTTTTAGATTCTTAAAATATATACGAAAATTGATTGTATGTATAAAGTGTATATATAAAAATTTTTTGAATCGTTTGATTGATTAATAACAATTATTTATTATGATAATTATTATTTATAACAAAGAAAAAAACACTTACCATTATTGAAATTCATCAATGACGTAAATTCAAACACAAATTCAAGCACAAATTTCATTTTTGCAATTTAACATATGCACACGATCTCTTCTTCTGGATTAAAAATAATAAACTAATTTCGAAATATTACTTGTCAAAGGCATATTATTTTAGTTTTATGATTGGTTTGCTATACTTAGTAAAACCAATCACATTACGGATTAAATATTTGTGATTCGCTCGTCCTATCTAGCAAAACCAATCACGTTACAGATTAAATATTTGTGATTCGTTTACTAACGCCAGCAAATCCAATCATGTTACATATTATAGGTTAAGTACATATGATTGGCTTGTCATCGTCAGTAGATCACGTTTATATATATATATACATATATATAAATAAAGTTAATTTAATAGAATATTTAATAATTTTTTTTTTACTTTTTAATTTTAATAAAATTTGTATGATACAATGTTATTAAATTTTATTATCGTACAATTTATTCAATTTATTGTGTGCTATAATTATTATTGACATAAACACGTGTATTTCTTATAACCTAATATAAATACTAGAAATACTTATAACCTATAATTTCTCATTTTTATTATTTAAAAAATTAAATAAATTATTTAAAAAATAAAATATATCTTAAAAAATGTTACGAAGGCAAGCAAGACTTCGTAGAGAATATCTGTACAGAAAATCAGTTCAAGATAAGTTGAAAAATATCCAAGAAAAGAAGGAGAAACTCAAACGTAGTCTAGAACAAAATATACCAATACATCCAGATCTAAAAAAAGATGCTTTGAATATACAAAAGCAGTTAGCTTGGGAAGATGCTGGACCAGAAATGGCTATTGCTATTGGAACTGAGATGGGTGGAACTTTGGGATCTCATGAAGATGATGAATATAGATGGGCTGGAGTCGAAGATCCAAAAATTGTGATTACTACTTCTCGTGATCCAAGTTCTAGATTAAAAATGTTTGTTAAAGAATTAAGATTGATATTTCCCAATTCTCAAAGAATGAATCGAGGAAATTATGAAATGAAACAATTAATACATGCTTGTAGAGCAAATGATGTTACAGATTTTATAATTGTACATGAACATAGAGGTATTCCTGATTCTATTATTATATGTCATTTACCCTATGGACCAACTGCATATTTTACAATGTCAGATGTTATTATGAGACATGATATTCCCAATATTGGAACAATGTCTGAACAATATCCTCATCTTATATTTCATAATTTTAAAACAAAATTAGGTGAACGTGTTATGAATATTTTAAAATATTTATTCCCAGTACCAAAGGAAGATAGCAAAAGAATAATCGCTTTTGCTAATCATGATGATTATATATCATTTCGCCATCACACATATAAAAAAATTCATGGAAAAGATATTGAATTGTCAGAAGTTGGACCCAGGTTTCAATTGAGATTATATGAAATTAAATTAGGCACCTTAGATGCAGAAGCAGCGGCTGATATAGAATGGGCACTGAGACCTTACATGAATACTAGCCACAAAAGAAGATTTCTTTCTGATGAAGATGGATGGCAACAAGAAGATGATATTTAAAATTTTTATATCTTTCTATCAATTCCAACAAATGTTCTAACAATGTAAATAATAAATTTTTATACAAAATATTTTATTTTTATTTATTCTTTAATAATAATATTATCTCGTAAATTTTGCAGATCCATGAACTGCGAATAAAATATAATATTTTTAAATTTCGCGCGTTGCATTCTAAATGCGTCACCGTTATTGCGCAATGCATTCTGGTATTCTTCGTGGCAGTTGTTTTTAAAAACGTCTTGGAAATAAACCAAATTTGGCTTTTGGACGAGAATTTCTATTGGAAAAAGTGTTAAAACTTTTACAAATGCATTTGCATCGAAAGAACGAAAACTTATTAGCGCGTGATGCACGCCAATGTTCGTAAGCCCGCGAAATCTGAGAAGACGCCGCGGCGCAAGAAGCTCGTAGAGCAACAAAGCAACGCTATGGATATGTTCGTGACACCAAAACGTCAGAAAAATGACGGTGAGATCAGTTTTTATTTCATAGGGAAACACATTTGGTAGATCAGTTGCTTGTTTGCTCGTATCGCTTGCAGTATTCCGCATGATTTGCGCGCGTTCGTAGCAAATTTATCAATTTCCTTGCAATATTTACTCCTTACAATTTGCGTTTTGGTTACTAGCGCTTTTGTCCGTAGCGGAGAATCATTAAACTAATGATGTGTACAATTCATTCGTGGTTAGGTATTTTAAATTTAAGAAGTTTCATGAAATAAACAGGTTTTGATGGCAAAACAATTCTATGATTAAAATAAAATATTATTCGAATGAATCATAATTGTTATAATACTCATAATTTCAAGTAGTTGTAAAACTCGTCATGTTCGTTTCAAAATGTTCTATACCTATGTATTATAAACATACAGAGACTTCTTTGTATGGATATGTAGTAAAATTTATGTGACACATAATACGCGTCCACGAGATTTAATGATTGATTATCATATTCATTTAAGAGAATTTCAAGATATGTTAGGAATATTATAACTCAATCAACACACGATCAATAAATTATGTTCTGATACCTATGCACACTTTTTACATAAAATTTGCATAAAAACAATGATCTTGACTCCTAAAAAGTTAATAAGAGTGGTAGTTAGACCTTACAAGTATTTTGGTCTCTTTCTCTTTCTTGGCAAGGTGCAGTCCGCTTTATCTTTCAGATCTAGAGGTCACGGGTATCTCCCGAAGTGGCCGTGTGAGAAAGAAATCTTCCAAACTCGTTGACTTTGAATCACCAGATGATTTTACGGATAACAAGTACAAACGCCAAAAAGCACAGCAATTACAAAATCAACAATTGTTGGACAGATATGAGTCCCAACATATATCATCAAATCAATCAATTCAACATGGAACTAGTGGAAGACAAAGGAAAAATTCTAATTCTAATTCTAACTCTGGACAACAAAGAATTAAACAAGAGACATTATCAGATAATGAAGGGCAATCTTCAGCATCAGAATCAGATGATCCCTCTGGGTTCAATGAAGATGACAGATATAGTATGGATTCTGGAAGCGATGATGATGTAGATCCTCTTATGATAGATGATAGAGAAGCAGGGTTTAGAAAACTTGAACCACCTGGCCAAGAAACACCTTCACAAGCAAATAGTTTATATATGCTTGAGAAATGTAAGAAAAAATTAATTATTAAAGATGGCAAAATAATAGGTAGAATGAAGGCACAACGTAAAGACAAAGGGGTATGTACACATGAAAGTTACTAAGGGGATTATTTCACAATTCGATGATGTTTTCAGAAAACGAGATTTACCGCGTACATGTTGTGGGCTAAAGAAATTAGGCAAGAATTACTAGAGCAATGTCCTTATATGGGTATATAAGCTTCACTTGTTTCTCCATATTAAAATCTAGATTAGAAATTCGACGCTAATGTTACTCGTGAAACATTGCTTTTTGTAGATTTTGCAGCAATTTCTAAACGGTTAGGAGAACTATGGGCTACAGTACCAAATCTGGAAAAATATAATTGGCGCAGACGCGCAAAACGCTTGGCAGCAAAACCTCATTCTTTACCTGCGAGTAAAGATGAGCCTGTTTGGAAAATGCCGCCACCTGCTTCGCGAAAAAAATTCATTAATAAAATTGGTGGGTTTGTTGGTTCTCATGTATACATCATTTTTACAAGTATATCTCTAAAAGTTATGTGGTAGATTTATTCATCTTAATTTGCTTCTCGTGCACGCGTATTAGTCAAAAGTCTCTCAGATAATATTGTTTTTATGCCTAAGAATTATATGGTAGATGTCTCATTATCATTTGTTTTATATGCATGCATCTCGTATAGAAATAGGCAAATTGAAAAACACGATGACATTGTAATGTTTTATGTTTCGTCTTTTTTTGTCTTATAGGTAATGGAAAAGATCAAAAGCCCGCTACTTCCAAAAAAACTATTCAACTAGGTCTACCCTCCGTTGTAGGAAATGTTCCGGTATCACCGCCATCGAATCGAAGTGGTAAAGATTTGGTTAACGAACCAATGATAGGAACAGGAATGTATAAAGTTGTTGGAACTCAACCTATCGATGTAGCTGCGCATCTAAAACTTCTCGGTGAGAGTTTAACAATCATCGGTGAACGATTGAAGGAACATGATGGCCAAATAGCAGTATCAGGCAGTCTATCAGTTTTACTGGATTCTCTGCTTTGTGCACTGGGTCCTTTAATTTGTTTAACGCAACAGGTACCAGAAACTAATGGAGCTAAACACGAAACACTTTCGCAAATGCTTGACAATATTGCATATCTTATGCCTGGTTTGTAATATATGTACAAATACTCGTAAAATAATTTAGTAATACATAATGTAAATATAAAAATTAAATAGACAAACATAGTCATTAAAATTATAAAATGAATGAATAATAGAAGTTAAGTCATATATATAGTTTTGTTTGCTAAAGAAAGAGTTTAGAAGTCAAATATTTGTTATATTTTGTCTGCTTAAGAAAATATGAAATTTTATATAAATAATATGTTTGTACAAAAAATTATAATAAATATTTAAATAATTCTATAACTAACTGTACAAGATAAACAAGTAAAACTTATTACTGATCTGATAAAATAGGAGGACATGTACAGAACAGATTTTTATCTCCATATGTATCATCTATTCTCCCAACACTTGGCCAAATCTTGTTATTTCCTTTTACAAACGGCTGTAAATAATAAATAACTTATTTATTGTTTTATTTTATTAGAAATATTGAATATGAATACTTACAGCTGGAAATGCTGCTAGTTCTCGTGAGTATGGTCTATTCCATGTACTTGAGATTACTTGCTCTTGAGTATGTGGTGCCATTTTCAATGGATTTTTAACAATGTCTAATTTACCATTTTCTATATTATTAATTTCTTCTCGTATATCTAAAAAATAAAACTTATTAATATTTGTTAATAATTAATATATTAATAAGTAAAAAATAATTTCATAAGTAAAAAAAAAATCTAAGAAATATAATATTCTTACATATTAAAGCATCGCAAAATCTATCCAATTCTTTTTTGTCTTCAGATTCAGTTGGTTCAATCATTAATGTACCTGCCACAGGCCAACTCATTGTCGGAGCGTGAAAACCATAATCCATTAATCTTTTAGCGATATCTACAGCTTCGATATTTGCCGTTTTCTTAAAATCCCGTATATCCAAAATGAATTCATGCGCTACTAATCCTGTCTTTCCTTTGTATAAAGTTTTATAATATTTTTCTAATCTTTTACTCATGTAATTAGCATTTAGGATAGCAACTTGCGTGGCTTTTCTTAATCCTTCTGGACCCATCATTTTAATGTAAGCCCAAGAAATTGGTAAAATGGCTGATGATCCGAAAGGAGCAGCTGATACCGCACCAAATTGTTTTATATTGTTATGATTATTACTCAAACAATTAATTACAGGATGAGATGGAAGAAAAGGTGTAAGATGCCGTTTACTGTACCCAAAAAATTATTTTTATTATATTTGCAAATATTAAATTATTAAATCAAAATACTAAATTATTACTTACACTCCAATAGGTCCCATTCCAGGTCCTCCACCGCCGTGAGGTATACAAAATGTTTTGTGCAAGTTAAGATGTGAAACATCGCTACCATAATCACCTGGACGACATAATCCAACTTGAGCATTCATGTTAGCTCCATCTAAATACACTTGACCACCAGCTTTATGAATCATAGTACAAATATCGGCGATAGTCTCTTCAAACACTCCATTTGTTGATGGATATGTTATCATTAAACAAGATAATGTATCTCGATATTTATCAATCATTTCCGCCAAGTGTGAAATATCTATAGAACCATCTTTTTGTACAAGAATAGACTTCACTTGCATACCGGCCATCTGGGCAGAAGCAGGATTAGTACCATGAGCAGAAATAGGAATCAAACAGACTTGTCGATGATTATTTTTATTCGATTCGTGATAACGTTGTATAGCTCTTAGACCAGCATATTCGCCTTGAGCTCCACTATTTGGTTGAAAACTTATGTTATCGTAACCCGTTATAGCGCATAGATCTTGTTCCAATTCGGCAAATAATTGATGATATCCTTTAGTTTGTTCAATAGGAACGAATGGATGTATGTCTGTAAATCCACGTAAGCTACAAGGCATCATTTCCGTAGTTGAATTCAGTTTCATTGTACAAGATCCCTGTTGAAATAATTAAATTCAAAAGAATATAGTTATTTCATAAATAGTATACAAAATCCTTTTTCATATGATCTTTACCAATGGTATCATACTATGTACGAGAGATACATCTTTATTTTCTAAAGATTTCATATAACGAACTATTCTTGTTTCGGATTGATGACTATTAAATACAGGATGCTGTAAATATGGCGTACAACGCGCAAAATGAGATTTGTTTAAATTTTTATTAAAATATGCCTTTTCATTACATATTTCTTTAACGGTCATTTCTGTAGAGAATATTTTAAAGATATCATTTATATCTTGTTCCATAGTAGTTTCATCTAGAGATATCCCGATTCCATCTTCGTAATATCTGGAAAAGATAATATCTTTACTTTTTCAATTATTATAGATACTAATATATATATTTCAATTAATTACCTAAAATTTATTTTAAATGAAACTGCATTTTCCTTTATAGTTTTTAAAGATATTGAAGGTGATATTTTTATAGTATCGAAGAAATATTCATTGTTTATTCTATTGCCTGATTTTTCTAAACCTCTTGCCAGGATCAGTGTCAGAAAATGTACTCTGTTTGCAATGTTTTTTATTCCTTCAGGTCCATGATATACAGCATACATTGCTGACATATTTGCCAGTAGTGCTTGTGCGGTACAAATATTGCTAGTAGCTTTATCTCTTCTAATATGCTGTTCTCGTGTTTGAAGAGTTAAACGATATGCATCTTGTCCATTCAAATCTTTCGTAACACCGATCATTCTTCCAGGCATTAAACGAACCAATTTTTTACGACAAGCGAAGAATCCAGCATGAGGTCCTCCGTATCCAAGTGGAACTCCGAAACGTTGACTAGTACCAACGCATATATCGACTTCAAATTTACTTGGAGGTTTAAGTATAGCTAATGCTAATAAATCAGTAGCAACACAAACAAGAGTCTATAATAGAAAATAGTAATCAGTAATTAAATATTTTTTAAAATTTTTTTTTAAGTAAAATTACATACACCATCTGTATGCGCTTTTTTCACAACATCTTCAAATGCGTAAATAGATCCAGTTGTATCAGGATATTGGAAAAGAATTCCAGAAACATCTTTTGCGCTGGTATCAATTTTGAAAATATTTCCAATTTCAAGATCAAGACCTAAAGAAGTGGCACGTGTGGCAATCACGCTAATTGTTTGAGGATGAACTTTATCAGAAACGAACAATTTTTTTCTCTTATTACTCCTATGAGTAAGTGCTAAAGCCTCTGCTGCTGCAGTACCTTCATCTAAAAGAGATGCGTTCGCTATTTCCATTCCAGTTAAATCACATATCATTGTTTGGTAATTCAATAGACCTTCAAGTCTGCCTTGTGAAATTTCTGGTTGATATGGTGTATATTGCGTTGTCCTGTAATTTTTATTAATTATTTTAATTATGTCAAAATTATTATGAATTACATTTTAAAGTAATATACCATCCTGGATTTTCAAACATATTTCTCATGATAGTATGAGGCACGCAACAATTATTATATCCCATCCCAATATACGAACGCCATATATCGTTTTTTTTTGAAATTTGTGTAATCCTCTTCAAAAGTTCGTATTCAGCTAAAATACAATTGCTATTTTACACAATCTGCAATCATGATGGGAGAATATATTTGTTATTTTAAACAAAATTATAATTAATTTACAGCCTTAGAAAATCACGTGAATAAATTTAACTGCACGAGACTGACCTTTGACTCAAGATATAATCTTCTCGGAATAAAAGATCGTCTTATTTATTCTACAATAAAATTAATGAATATTTTAACAGAGAAAAATATCCAGTTTTCTTTTCTTTAACAGTTAATTTATAAATATTAAATTTTTATTAAAACATTTAATGTGCAAAATTATTAATAAAGATACTTTAATTAAATATTTATATTCATATTGTGTTTATTTTAGTATCACAGGGTTATCAGTTTGCACGTGTTTCATATCTAGTCTTGTATACATACGTTTCTCTTTTAACTACGTTTCAATATACTATTTCAAATAAATTATTCATTTTACTTACTAATCGGTTGTTCGATCTTCAATTTTTCTTTATAAAGAATTTTTGCTGGAATAGCCGCTTTTGTTAATTCTTCCAAATTCTTCAAATTAAATTAATTTAATAAATTAATAATTATTTTTAAAAAATTAATATTTTCATTATCAAATAAAATTATTATATATATTATATATATTATTATATATATATTACCTTGTATCCTATAGTTTTTAACATTTCCAATTGTTCATATTGTCGGGGACCAATATGTCTAATTTGAAATTCATGTTTTTGCGGAAAGATTTCATTAACTTTTTCTTTTTGTATGTTGTTTAACGTTAGTCCATGTGCGTATCGAAATATATTATATTTATTCAACATTGTACATTCTATTAATTTAAAAATGTACAACATTATAAATTACAAAATATTAAAACTTAATAATTAAATTTCTAATAATAAGTTTAAAAATTATATACTTAATAAAGAGAGAGTATCTAGAAAACTAAAGTGTTTATTAACATAAACAGAGATTTTATACCCTAGGACGTATCATCTTGTGATGTCACAATTCCTGATTACAACTTGATCTTTAGTAACCCTAAGTTGTAAAATATCTTAGACAATATTGGGAAATTAAGTACCTTTGCATGCATCATATATATATATATATATCATATATTTATTTTTTGTTTTCATAATTAGCTATTTAAACAGATAAGATTAAAAAAAAAATAACGAATGCATTTCATACAAAGTTAGCTTTATTTTTAAGATTTTAATTTTATAGTACAACTGAATTTCTTATACTTAAGCTATATAAACTTAAATATCAATTGTAAACAAGTAACAATCGAATCGAATAGAACCCATTCATTTCATAAATTTATCTTTATTTTGTGTAAGAATTTTAGCAGAAGACTTTGCATCTAAGAACAATGATGCTACTTCTTCAATATCTTCTTTCTTTATTATTGTTCTTTCGTTAACTTTGGCTGTTAATGCCGCGGGAGTCAAAAGTTGTACTACATATCTAAGCGTCGTTTTTGTACCTACTTCACCAAGAGCTGATAAAGCTTCATCTTCGATTTGCAATCCTTCTGTTGTAGCTCTTAATTTGACGATTTGTTCTATTTCGGATCTAGAATAAGGAAGCGTTCGTATAATTAATAATCTATCTAAAAGATCAAGAGGTATTCCATGAGGTGATATAATATCTTCTGTTCCTCTGATTATGCAGCGACCTCGATTTGTTGCAAAGATAACTATTGGTGCAATTGCGCTTTCTAACGCACGATGAAGATATGTAAATGTTTCTATATCTAACATATGTACTTCATCTATAAATAAAACTCCTGGTACTAATTCTGCAATCCCTTGATCGATATATTTATTTACTACTTTGTTTATTTCTTTACGCAATTTATCTGGAATGCACAATATAAATATATTTTTAGTTTTAAATTAAAATCTTTACTATCAGTATAATATAAATTTTTTTAACCAATTTTAAATTCTTTTACCTGTAATTTCTGTCTTTTTAGGTTTCATTAATTGACCCATCATAGACATAATATCTTGACCACCTTGTGGTTTAGCATTAGCAACATCTAAATCATGTAATGTTACATCTTGAATGACTTCTTTCTTCTTGTGTACATCACCTTTAGGTAAAGGAACATATTCTTCTGCTTCTAAGTCAAATTCGGTTGCAAAATTATCACTTCTACCCTGTCTTTTTACAGCACCATTATTTGCTTCAATGTAAATTACATCTCCTGTTTCTACCTTTTCCTTTTGCAATGATTCATATATGGAAGGATCTAACTTCAACTGCTTAGTACCTTTAGCAGTTTTTAATCCAATTACTACATGAGACACTGTTTTTCCATATCCACCCATTGGATTTTCTGTTTCAATTGGAGTTAATTCTGTAACTTCTCCTTCAAAGACTTCTTTAGTCTCTTTGATTCTAAGTCCAATAGCTCTTCTAAAATTTTCCATCAAAACTTCTGTCTTTTTTATTTCAGAACTATAAACTTCTGAGCCTACCATAGGACAAAATGGTACTTTATTGCCTAATTCTTGAGCAATAGCTAATGCAATTGCAGTTTTTCCGGTACCAGGTGGACCAGCTAGTAACACAGCTCTACCAGCCATTTTCTTTGATTTTATCATATCAACAACTATCCCAGCTGCCTAAAATACATGAAATAAAAAGAAATCTAATATTTTTTTTAATTTCAATAAAAATCTTCAGAAAAAATTAATTAAAAAAAATAATGACTAACATTGATAACTAAAGACATATCTCTCTTAGATAAATATTAGATATAATTATAATTTACTAATATAATTCTAAATAAATTCTAACCTCACGAGCCATTTCTTGACCAACAAGACCGGCTGCAGCTTGTATTGCTGCACCATTTTCATCAAGACCTAGGCCTTTTATATGTGTATGAGCTGATATTCTTTGAGTCTTTGCAGTACTTTTTACCTCTTCGATTTTCATTCTTTTTTCAATATACAGAAAAATCTTACTTCTAAATAACACGTTGTATAAATATTTGTTTGATTGATATAACTTCTATTCCTTCCATATTGAATTGTTATGGCAACTTAGTATTCATAGCATTTCCCGCGAAAATTAAATTTTCTTAATCTTGATCGAATGAATAAATAAAATAACAATGAAATATTGAATCAATTAATAACTTATAAATGAATGAAAAAATATATCATGAAATATAAAAAATAGGATTTGATTAAAATATTAATTTTGAAAAAAATTTATTATTACTGTTTTGATTATAGTAATAATAAAATATTATAGTAATATTTTTGCATAAATAAATATCTGAAATTATTATTTTAATGAATATGATTTTTTTTTAATTTAAAACAAACAAATTAATTTTCTAAATTAATTTTATTTTTTTTAAATTAATTAAAATAAAAATTAAATTAAAAAAAAATAATTTTATTTTGCAATTTAGTGAATTTAGTGAATTTTTTTTAAATTTAAGATTAAATTTTTAAAGATTAATTTTAGATTAAATTTTTATTAATTTTTATTATCAAATTCAAACTTAAGTTTTTAGAAATTAATATTAAATTTAATTTTATTTAACATTATATCTTCTTTTTTTAATATATAATTATAATCTATAATCAATTTTCAAAAATTGTCTAATTCATAAATTGAAACATCGCCTAGTTGTAAATATTAGAACTAAATATTACATAATAAAATTAAAAAATCCAAATACCTAAGTTAAATTTTTAATCTTTTAAGTCCAAATTAAAATTCAAATTATAAGAATTTTATGTACTATTTCCTCATTTATATTTCATTTATATGAATTTTGTTATATTTTTTGTTTTGTTTAGTTTTATAAAATTTATAAGTAATTTATCTTTCTAATAATAGATGTCTCATAAGCCTATGAGATTTCTCCAAAGTACTCGCACAGTTGTGTGTTTCTATATAAATACATTTTAAAAAATGTATTTACGGGTCCGATGCACCTGGCGAAGTATTTGAGCAACGGTATCATATAATTTAAAAATATTCCCATTAATTTGACAACATTGAGTGGTTTTTCTTCCACACACAGATCCTAGGTGTTGACGTCGACCCTCCTTTTGGTTTTTTTTATTTTATTTTTATTTTTGTTTAACTTATATTTTTTATAATTTTTTATGACTATAATTTAAAAATTTTAAAAATAATTTTTTAGTTCGCAAAAAATAAATTGAAAAATTTTTTAAAGAAAAATTATTTATAATTTAAAAGAATATTGAATAAATCATACAAGTTAGCAACAGAAGGTAAAGTTGAGGGCGCCAAAGTGCAAAGCGCGAAGCGTAAAGCGTGATGCTAATACGCAATGTTCGATGCCCGCTAAAATTTTGAGCATCGTTGTAATGTAATTTACAAGTTAAACTGACATATTATTTATTCAAAAATACAATAAAGAAATGGAGGAATTTCTGTTGGGTTACCGGGAAGTTGTACCTGATCAAACTGTACCAGAAAAATGGAATGAAATCAAGTTGAATACAGGTAGATAATCATAACCTTTATTTTTAGTAGATAAATAAAATTACATTTTAAAAAATAATTTAAAAGCAATATTTTTATTATATAAGTGATTATTTTTTATTTATAAAAGCATATATCACTTTTAAAATAAAAACATATAACTTTATAAATGAAAAATTTCTAATTAATTCTTATATTTGTACTTTTCAAATAAAATATAATTCTATATATATAATTCAATAATTATATTATTTCATAGGTGGTAGTCAAAGTACTTTGCAAGATATAAAAGTTCCAGAGCGAGCTGGTGGTTATTCTTATAATGATGGTTCAAAATATTTTACACGGAATCGATTTATTTATTGGCGTATTTGTCATGATGTACTTGAGTTGGTTGAACACAGTTTAGATATTAATTTGGCTAATTGTAGAGTAAGATATAAATTTACAGACACACCTATTTTGGATGGAATTTCTATACATGAAACAATTAATTCAGTAATTATATTAATAGCAACTGTTTCTAGTATTCATAAATTATCATTTCCTCATCCCGAACGAATTCATAAAAATGTAAGTACTTTTTAAGAGTTAAATATCATATGAATATCGTACAAATATTAAGTTTTTAATATATTGATGTATTATTATTTTTTAGGAACATTCATTAAATACATATAAAGATTTAGGTACACAGTCAATATTTAGTGAAACATCTACTCAGAATATAAAAAAAACAATGGAAGATCCTCATATGTTTCATGTTATTACAAATGCAGGAACTACAAGTTAGTAATTTATGATAGAATATAGAAAACAATATTTATATATATATATATATTACTATAATATGGATATATATATATATATA
>NW_006263360.1:164444-166517 GCF_000469605.1 Apis dorsata
TGGTTTATTCCACCACAAGAAGCATTATTTGCTTTTGCTTATAATTCTGGAACTATACTCCTTTTAAGGCTAGACATTAAAACTGGCCTTGTGCATAGTAATGAATTAAAACAAGATTCAATAGTACCAAGATTTCTTAGTGGTATTGCAACTGCTTTCAGAGGTCGTAATTCTGAAGCTCATGTGGCTATGTCATTAACTATACATAATTGTGAAAATGATACATATCTTTTTGCTTTGTGCCGTGAAGGTAATATTCGTATGTGGTCTTGCAATAAAGCTCAATGCGTGGCAGTAAGTGATATAACAATAGATAATCACGTTGCATCTGAAGGTGCACAAGGACATATATTAAAAAAAACGTTGAGTCCTAATAATGAATTATACTTGGCGACTTTTTTAAAATTTAATTCCAGATGCGAATTTTGTATTTTAAAACCGATTCAAGATAATGGTGTATTTAAATTTAAGAGATTATGTACAAAATTTGCACCAGATGTATGTATTTTTTATATATATTTATATTAATTATCATACATTATGTTATTA
Source organism: Apis dorsata (assembly GCF_000469605.1). Lineage (NCBI taxonomy): Eukaryota > Metazoa > Arthropoda > Insecta > Hymenoptera > Apidae > Apis > Apis dorsata. The sequence goes on from NW_006263360.1 coordinate 164,994, forward strand.
ATTTTTATATTAATCTTTACAGCAACATTTAGTCGATTTTTTTTTTACTACTACTCGATTATGGGCTGTATGGAGAACTACTGATATGGATACAGTTGAAGTAACTCATGCACAATTATCATTATCGAGTGGTATGCGCGTTAATTCTGAATGGGAAACAGCAATCTTAGAACAAACACCAGATAGAGATTATATTCTTAATGATGCTGATACTGATCCAAGACAAGCATATATTAATTATATTTTTTATCCTGGACAATTTTCTTTGACAGATATAACAAAAGCCTTGAACATATATAGAAGGTCTAATTGTATAGAAAATAAAATTCTTTCTGCTACTGAATTAAAAGTAGAAGCTGAAAAAGCTGTAGAAGCTGAAATACAGGCTGAAATTATGGATTACGAACTTATGGACGAAGACTACTTGGAAATCGCCAATCGATGTTGGTCAAAATTTTATTCTTGTGTTATACAGTATCATGCTAATAGTACGAGACCAGTGGGATTGTTATTACTACCAACCGTTTATGGAGTAGTTTTACTTAAAAAGTCATGCTTTTCACTTTTGAGACCAATGGAAGCTTTGGAATATTTAATGTTCTGCAATGAAAAATCGTATACATCGCGATTCAAAATATCACCAATTTTGTCGCAAGATGAGGATATATGTCAAGATCTTATTATAATAATGTCAGCATTGGTATTGATAGAAGAACAATTATCTGAAGAAACTAAAATAACAATAAAGAGAGAAATGTATCATTTAAGAAGTCCAGATATCATTATTGATGATTTATTATCAAAACTAATGTTAGAATCAGAAGAACCAATTAGTAATTTCATTACACATCATCCTAGCTCTCATAGATTGTCAAATGTTAGAGATATATCCAGTGCTATGGCAATGTTATTGGAAACATTAACATATGATCTTGGTCAACCAAATAAGTTACAACTTAATGAAGATCATGATGCTTCAAAATTATTACTTAATATCAATCACTTTTTTAGTAGTCATTTAGGTATCTCAGCAATATCGAAAAGTGTAACACAAATAACACAATTAAGATTCGCAATCTGCAGGAATTTATTAATTTTGCAACAAATAATATTGTTACGACCAGAGTTGTTTGATTCGCGATCTTTACATTCTATAAAATCATCATTAGCACCCAGGACAGTAGTGTTAATGCAAGCTTATTACGTTGTAACATGGATATGTGAATCCACAGCATTACCAATGCCTATGCAATCATTATTAGATTCTAGTGTTCAGCGTTTAGCATTATTGAAGCTTGCTGATTCAAGAACAAATATAGTATTTAAACAACATCGATCTTTGTTGTTATTAGAATTATTTATACAAAACAGTGGTGCAAAACATGCTCATAATTTGATGGCTCATACAAATTTAGATGCAACTACTTTAATTCCTTGGCATTATGGCATGTTAACACATATTACATTTATCGCTCAACTTATGTATCCTTTTTTAAAATTTATTTTATATATATATATATATAT
>NW_006263360.1:166936-168911 GCF_000469605.1 Apis dorsata
ATTAGTTGGCCAAGATCGGGAAATTTTATCTTTCCTGAATGGCTACTATCTAGTTGTCAATTTTTATTGGTTCAAGAATATGTAAGACTCTTAAATACATGGTGTGAATGGAACATTGCATCGAGAAAATTTATTTTAGCAGTCGCGCTACTTGAAATGGGAGAAGCGCAAAAAGCATGCGATCATTTTCTCCGAGCTTCTGGAGGAATTTTGACGGATGAATTTTTAGCAGATGCCTTACTCGAATCCAGTGTACTATCTGAAAATAGTTCGTTAATTCAATATTATTTAAAAGTTATCAGATTATTTGAAGAACATAATGCTTTTGACTGCATCATAGAACTCGCTGAAACAGCTATATTAATAGCTGATAAAGATGATCCTAATTTACCAACATTGCATTCAATAGTATTTGTGCAACATTTAAACTTGGGTCATCATATCAAAGCTTATAATTGTTTAAATTCGAATCCAGATGCCGCGCGTAGAGTAGATTGTTTGAGACAATTAGTAGTAACTCTGTTTGAACGAAAAAAATTAATAGATTTAATTTCATTTCCATATGTTGATATGTACGAAGATTTAGAAAGAATAGTAGAAGGTAGAGCCCGAAGCGTGGATCTCATGGAAAATAATTATTACAATTTTTTATATAGCTTCCATATAAATAAAGGAAATATGCGGAAAGGTATTAAACTTTGATCTATGATATTAACAAATAAACATTTTTTATATTATAATTAATTTGTTTTACAGCTGCATCAGTGATGTATGAACAAGCTATGCGTTTGAGCCAAGAATCACAATCTGTTGTAATCGTATCAAGACAAGCTCAATGTTTATTAGCATGTATTAATGCATTACATCTTGTTTCTGAAAAGTATAGATGGATTGTTAGACCTGTAATTGATCAAAATTATTTAGAGGAAATGGATTATGAAATTTCTCAAACAAGGAAAAGTATCAGCAATGAAGATATTTTGCACTATAAAATAAAGAAACAAGTTGAAGTTCTTGAATTAAATGATATAAAAAAAGAATATTATGTAGTAGATGCAAGATTGAAAGTATCAAAAATGAATTCAGATATTGTTTCACATGCTGGACCTTCAGAGCTTATTATTATTCTATCAACTATTGGATTATATACAACAGCGTTGCATTTATGTGATGAATTTAATATTAATAAAAGCTCTGTACTTGAAAGTTTAACTTCACAATGTATACGATTAAGTCGAGGAGAAGATTCAAATGCATGGGATTGGCTTATTCAAAATGATATATTTGATATTGGTTTATCCAATACAAATATTACAAATACTGCTTGGAGATTATTAGAATATTTGACATTAGAACATGAAAAAGATAGATGTAGCGAATTACATAAAGCTGTAGCCCGAAAATTACTTCAAGAAAGAGCGTTCATACCTCAATGGTTATTAATATCGTATAAGGTGAATAACTTTTTAAAAATTTTTACTCATATTTATATAATTAAAACTTTTTTTTATTATTATTATAGAAACGAAATGCTGCGGAACTTCTTCGTCTTATGTTAAATACTGGTAGAATATTAGAAGCTAGTGACTTAGGAATTGAATACATTAATGCTGTTTTGGGTAATGGTATAGAAAATTTTGGTCTTGAAACATATTTAACATCTGTAACTCAAATGGCAGTCTGGTTACCACTTAATACATTAGAAGTACTTTTATACGAATTAAAAGAAATTAGTGAGAAACCTATTTTTTCCGAGGTATGCATTTTTTTATTTTATATAGCATGCAGCATTCAAATAGAAAAAACTAAATATTTTCGTTATTTTTAGTTTTATAAAAGAAATATTCAGGACTAAGTTGTACTATTTCAAAGAGAAAATTAGATATTTAAAAGAATTTTTTTTCAAGACATTTTTTTTTTTTTNTCATATCTTTATGGAAATTCCATAAAAAATGAAATGAGTTTGATAATTGTT
>NW_006263360.1:168939-174600 GCF_000469605.1 Apis dorsata
CTATTCCGATAATTTAATCTAAAGGAATTTACATTACATATTTTCAACAATATCAAATTTTTATTAGTGGGCTCATAGTTATTGAATTTTTTGAAACATATGTTCATATTAAGATACATAATCTGTGTTAATCAAATATTTATACTATAAGTTAATAGAGTTTATACTATAAGTTGTAGAGTAACGAATCTGTTTTTTAAATCTCAATTGGATTTTTATGAAAAGTTAATTTTTTATCCTAATAAATAGAAATTAAAAGATACAAATAGATTATTTTTAAAAAAATTTCCTATTATATACTTCTATTATTTACCTTATATTTTCTGATATTATATTATGATAATTTATATCATATGATGATTTATTATGATAAATTATATCTTTTAATTTTTTTCATTTTTCATTTTTGTCCTGAATATTTTTTTCATAAAAATAATGGAGACATTTAAGTTTTCCCATTTAAATATCTCAGTCTATTGCATTCATAAAAATATTAATAAAAATACTAATTTTAGAATTACCAGAGATTACAACAAGCATTAGATAAATACAAAGAAAAAGTAATAAACGTATCAAAGGATATGATTGAAATAAAATTAAGTAAAAAAAATCGTTAATAGTAAGTAAAACATTTATACTAGTAAAAATTATGTGAAAATTGTTTGATAATATATTTTGTTTTTCTATTATAAGAATATACAGAATATAAAAATCAGTATGTGCATGCATGTGTAACTGTTTGCATTGATGGCAGTAATCCTTTTATTAATCTTGGTCTGTAAAATTTTGAACATATTAGAAAAGATAAAATATTACATTTTGTATTTTGTAAGAAGAAATGTTAGAAAATATCAAGCGTAAATTGGAGCATGATTAATTGATACCAGTACTGTAAATATAATAATCACACCAAGAATTGATGTGACAATCGCGGCAATCATTTGTGGACATCTTTTGAACAAAACCTGAAACAATCGTAAGATTAAATTAATCATCATTTCTAAATATAATTAATTATTTTATTGAAAAGTTATGAAGAAAATGTTACCATTAAAAGAACTATCAAAGCAAGAATAAAAATTGTTCCAATGGGTAAAAGAAAAGATGCTGCCCAATAATGTTTTTGTATTTCGGGATCTAAAAACAAGTATTGATAGTTTATGGTAAGAAAATTATGAAATAGAAACAAATTTTATAAGACTGCATAAAGATACAATACCAGAAATTAATAATCTTTATCTTATCTAAAGATATCTTACCATTACGCCAATGCGTTTTATATATTTCATAGGGAGACACGCGAATTCTCCTTACAATACTTTTATTTGTTATAACTACAGAATCAAGGAAACTTCGCATGTCTACAGATTGCACTCCATTTGCGATCCAATCTCCTACAATGTATATATTTATCACAATAAGTTTCTGATAATTATTTCATTATGTACTTTAAACTTTAATTGTATTGTATTTGGAAAATAAGTTTAAATTTATACAATTTCAATTAATATCATTATTTTCAGTTACTAAAAAATCATTATTTATAGCATAAAGTAAAACTGCCAACATAATTATTATGTATTTTAATTTTTATTAGAATATACTTTAACAAAATTTACTTTAACAAAAAATGTTAACATAAACTTTCTATAAAAATGACTTCTATATATTTATAAGAATAATTTTATTCTATTTATTATTCTAACAATTTCTATTTCTATATTAATATTTTTATTTAATTTGTTATCATTTCATGATTTTAATAAGTTATTAAGAAGTAAATAGTAAATAATAGTTTATAATAATTATTATTATAATTATATCTATAATCTATCGTAAAATAAAATGTTTTTATATGATTTATAATGGAAATGTATTTAACATGTTAAAAATAATGTAGTTAAATTTTTTAAACTGGTGTTTTTATATATACCATTGTATTTTAATTATTAAATTTCTTGTTAATTTTTTCTTTTAATTTTTTGTTATCAAATATTTAAAAAAGCATTAATTTATAGACAATTTTATATTAATCCTGTATGTGTTAAATCTTATATTTGATTTTTTGTACACAATGTTTAAATTTTTAATAACTAAATTTATCATCTTATAAATTAATACATACAAGAAAATTTGTTAACAATACTTACCCCAAATCATAAACATTGTAGCATGTTAAATACAATAGTTCAATGACCCAATATATTTTTTAATTTCTTTTGTAAAATTCTTAAATTTACTTTTTTTATTTTCAGTAAAAATTTTTATTTTTATTTTACCTAAGAAAATTGTATGTATTTCATTTATTATTTATAAATTGTCATAAATTGAGAAAATAAATTAATAATTCCAATAAAATAATAATAATATTTGATAAAAATTGATAAAAAAATACAAAATAAAAATAAATTGATAAAAAATACAAAATAAAAAATTGATAAGTTTACATAATAAAATTTTTACAAAATTTAATATAAATATAAAATTTTAAATAAATCATATAAAACAATTATATTATTAATATAAAATAAAGATACACGTTACAATATGTGCGAAACGTGTGCATAAAATTATCTCGAAAGTTCATAGATAATGCATATATAAGGTGTTTAAACAATAATTCCATTTTAATTATTTCATATAAACAGTATGCAATACATGTGTAAAAAATAAAGATATCCATAAATTACATATTCATAAAAAAAATATAGAATATTTTAAAATTATAAGAAATAAATATATATTTTTTTTAACCACCCTATATAAATGTATAAATACAAACTAGCACGTTGTATGCTTAGTAGCATGGCGGCTTTAAAAAAAACCGGTTGATTTGTTGATATTTTATATATAAATCTCAATTTTTAAGGAAAAATCCTAAAAATGATAAAGATATCGGCATTAAACGAAGAATCTAGTGAAGAAAGTGAAGAAGAAGATGTACCAACTATTACAAAAGAAGCTCAAGTATGTATCGAAATTATTAACTTTTTACTAATTATAAAACTTAACCTATAAACTTGTCATTTATGAAAATTTGATTTTTATATAATAAAAATTTTATATAAAATAATATGAAACATCATATTATAGGAAATCATATTTTTATTGATATCTATTTATAATAATTTAATATTTTATATTTGATTATCTTTTATTTCGCATCTTTTATTTTAAATTATATATTATAAATTATTTATATTCAAAGAATATGTTATTTAATTGGATATATGATGCGCATATTCAATTCATTTAATTTATTATTACTTTTTTTTTTAATTTTTGCTTTTTATACAGAAAAATTAAAATTTATTATTCATTATTACTGACATATGCTTCATTAAAATATAAAAAATTTATTTCATACATGTCTGTTTCAGGAACAAATAGCTTTTACTGAATATAATAAAGCTTTAGTATTGTTAAAAGAAAATAAACAGGAAGATGCACTTAATATTTTTAAAGATCTTTTAGAAACTGAATTATTGGATGAAGTTCAAAAACCTGAAATACCTGATGGTAAATCTAGACCAATGTTGTCATTAAAATATTCTTGTTTTAAAAATATTGGAGCTATACAGGCCATATTAGGAAATTATGATGAAGCTATAGAAAATTATTGGGAAGCAGCTAATTTAGATGATTCAGATGTAACACTATGGTATAGAATAGGCACTTTAGCTTTGAAAATTTCAAATTTAGAATTAGCATGTTCATCATTTAAGCAAGGTTTAAAATGTAATGCAAATCATTGGCCATGTTTAGATAATATGATAACTGCCTTATATGCAGTTCCTGATTATATGAATTGTCTTTTATATATTTCTATGGCATTAGAACGTGATCCTACTTATGTGAAAGGTTTAGCTTTTCGTGATAGAATATTTAAAGACATTCCATGCCTTGAAGAATGCTATAAATTATATAATAGTGATTGGCAATTAGATCCACCATTATATACTCAATATGATCATTTAATAGGAGATAAATTAATAGCAGAAGCAAAAGATATTGCCAAAAAATGGGCAGAAGCTTGTAAAAAAGAATTCTGTCCTAAACCATTGCCAGATTTGACATTAAGGAAACCTATAAAAAATTATACTTGGTTAGATTTAGGAGAATGTTTATTAGATATGCACAGATACATTGCAGAAAATAACTTAAGTTTTGTTAGTAGAATTAATTTAATTGTTCAAAATTCTGAAGACATACCTAAAACATATATTGAGACAGAAAATGATGCTAACACCGATCAAGAAATATTACAAAGTGCCATGATAAAAAATGAAAATGATATTGAAAAATCAATGAAGATGGAAACAGATGAAACAAATTCTCCATTTGAAACATCTGATGACAATCAAGCATGTGCTGGTACTGAATCTCTAATGGAAATTGAAATAGAAGATGACAAAAAATCATGTTCCACTGATGTACAAATAATAGAAGATGAAGATCCTTTAAGAATTTTAGATACAGATGCTGTACAGTTTGAAGAACAAAGTCAAGTAAAAAATGATTTAGATGAACAAAATAACTTTGAAGCACATGAAAGTGAAGATAAATTACAATTAGATAAAATAATAGATGATGCTGATAATGAAGCACAAAATGATAATATTAGTGATAAAGATAGTAACAAATCCAATGATGAAAAAAATTCAAAAAAAGAAGACAAATCACAGTGTAAGACAGAAGAAAAATTATCTGAGAAAATTGAAGGAAAAGAAGAAGTACAAAAGGTAAAGAAGAGAAGGAGAAGTGCTTTATGTTTTCTACAACAATGGGCTTGGAGTTGTAATAGCATGAGACGTTCAGCAAGAGTTAGAAGTTCAAATAGAAGAGAAGCTGAAAGAGATGATGTTCAATTAGAAGAAACTCTTAGAAGAATATTTCCTAGCACATTATTGTATGTAAAAATATATTTATATAATCTATAATATTCTTGTTATACATAAATCATATTTAATATTTTAGACCAGATACTGTAAAATTAACTAAAGATGATCCTTCTAAAAATATGGATGATTCTATGGATACAATGGATTTATATCAATTGTTTGCTAATCAAGAAAATAATAGCAATATTATAGAAACAGTTAAAAGTTCTGAGAGTTCGAAATCACCGAGTCCTGATATGAGGTACTTATTTAAAATAAAATATGTAAAAAAAATGATAATAATTTGATAATAACTTTTTTTCATTTATAGTCAACAACAAAATTATTTCGGCACAGAATGTGAAATAGCTGATGTAAATATATTTATTAATGAACACAGTAATAAGAATAACTTAATGATAATTATAGCAAAATATACAGAATTTTTATGTACTAAATGGAATCAAGAATGGTCTAAAGGAATATTAGATATATATTTGCAAGCATATACATTTATGAGGTATATCAAATAAATATATTTTTCTATATAAATACAATATCAATCATAAATTTTATTTCCTCTTTTATGCAGAGAACACATTCCTCATCCATCACCATTTGAACAAGATATAAATGATGATGTTTTAAAATTAGATGCTGAAATGACTTTATTATTTGGTGAACTTCACACAGATAAATGGTTAAGCAATAAACCAGATATATTACCTTCTTCAACGTATGTTTTATTTTTTTTTTTTTTTTTTTTTTTTTTTTTTTTTTT
>NW_006263360.1:174795-197328 GCF_000469605.1 Apis dorsata
GAAAATATATCATTTATTCTAGATTAGATAAACTTGGTACAGGATTGCCATCTGAAGAATTAGGGCATATAATTTTTACAAGCGTTAGAAAAGATATCATAAATGAAGAAAATATTTTCATATTATTAAGGGTTTTATGGCTCAAAGCTAATATTTTTTTGTGCCAAGGAGATACAGATATTGTCATTGAAACTTTAGAATTGGTAAGCAGTTCGATTTCAACATAAAAACATATTTTAAATTTATATAATCAAAAATTATTTTTTCAGTTATTAAATCACATGCAAGAATTGGAAAAACAAAATCAAAACATTTTTTTGAAACTGCCTAATTGTAAATATAATTCTCAAATCAGTATTAAAATAGTAGAGAAAAAACTTAAATCTATTCATAGAGGACAAAAATTAGGAGAGATACAAAATCTGTATGATGAAAAAAAATATGCTGAACTAGCCTATATATTACAGGATACATTTAAATTTGCAAAACAAGGAAATAAATTTTTATCTGTAAATGATAATATTGTTGATAGGGTACAACAATTATCTATGTTATTAGATAGTTTATGGCAATTACAACAATATGAGGAATGTTATGTGTGGGCAGAAGCTTGCCTTAATGAAGCATGGCAAAATTATTTAAATGCTTCTGATGAAATCGAACAAAAAAAATGGACAACTTCTATTTTAATGGCGCTTGAAAAATTAAAAGCTTGTACGATTGAAGTTAGCACTTTTGTTGTGAAATATTTGCCGGAAACACGTCTTTCAAGATTAGTACAAAATTTGGTTCATATTGTTTGCAATCAATTAGATGTATCAGAAACTACTGTAGAGATGCCACTTGAGACTGTTTTGCCTTGGATTTTATTGCATTATATTTTGCAATATAAAGAAGATAAAGAGAGAGCAAAGGCTGAATCATCATATAAAAATAAACATAATTCTAATTATTCTGAATCAGACGATGAAGATGAAGGTGTTCCAGCATCCATTATGATTTTATTTATTGCTCATGATTTTATGGGAAGACATTCATGGTGTTGTTATAATGAAGCAAAACTACTATTTTTTACTTTAAATTTAGTTATTCCAAAATTGGAAACACCTCAATTTTCTAGCATAAAAAGCAAAGTTTCAAAGTATTTAGAACAAATATTTTATTGTTTATATGGTCATTACAATAAAGTGAATAAGAGTCGACCAAAACATATAGAGGAACATGGAGTACCTCAAATGAAAGTGACTTGGGAAGGAGCACAATTATTGTTCGATTTCTATAAACCCAAGCAAATACCAGAATTTTGTTCACCTAAATCTTTAACAATTAGTGCAGATACAGAAGATTTATTTAAACGTATAATAAAGTTAATTCCTCCAGAAAGCGATCCAAATCAAGTAATTGATGAAATGATGGCTTATATCATGGGTGAACGAGAAACAATGCCAACTGTCAAAAAACTTCTACCGCATTCTATGTCCACTATTTATTATCTACTAGCAGATTTTTATTTTAAAAATGGTAAGTGGAGTGCAGCTATTCGATATTATTTATTGGATTTATGTTTTCATCCAACAAGATTGAGCTCTTGGACTGGATTAGCAATGTCATCAGCCACTGTAATAGATACTTGGTTAAATAAGTATACTCCAATGTAAGTACTAAAAAAAAATTCATTTAAATATTGAAATGAATTCATTAATATGCTATAAAATAAATTAATAATGTCAATTATTTATTTCATGTTTAGAAATGAAGACAAACTTTTAGCAAAAGCAAAACTAACTCAATCCAGTTATCGACATGCTGTCGAATTAGATTCCTGTAATCATATTATTTGGACTGAATATGGATCATTTGCATATACTGTTCATTCCTTTTGCTCACGATTATTAAAACAAGAAACACACACATTAAGTATGGGACGATTTGAAATCCTAGAAACTAGGAAAGAAGAAATGTTAGAAATTGCATATAAGTGTTTTCAGTCTTGTGCTCGTTTATTTATTGGTGATAAGGATGGAACAATACCACATGATGAAAGATGGTTATATCAATATATGCTCGGTAAAATTGCAGAAAAAAAAAATCAAGATCCTCCTATATATTTAGAACATTATGCAAAGGTTTACAAATCTATATTCTATTTATTTTAATTATGGTTAAAATATTCTAATTTTTTTATATCTAATTATAGGCTAGTGAATTATTATATCACAATAATGCACAATATCCACGCAGAATAAATCATAAATATCCACAGCATCTTTCAATTGAAGCATTAGAAGTCCATTATCGAATTCATGCGAGCATATTGAAATATCTTGAGCAGCATGAAGGAAAACCCTTGAAAAAATCTTTAGGTCAATTGCTTCAATTTCATCTTGAAAAATGTGCCAAAGGGCCTTTTATGAAATATACTTCAAAGTTAAATGAGAAAACTAAGGAAGAAAATCTTTTCACAAGTAATAAAATTACCACAAAAGAAGTGGAATTTACAACTGAAAATGATAGAAATGTTGTCACTATTGCTCAACGTTCAAATAGTATCGAGGAGATTGAAATTATAGATAGAACAAATACAGGATTTGCAACGAATCAACGTAATGAACAAGAAAAAACTGAAACACGTAAAAGATCTCCCACTGAATTACCTCAAGATAATATAAAGAAGATAAAATTAGGCAATGTATCTCATTTGCAATTAATGCATGATGTTGTAGCTTTAATAGATGATGTAATCACGAAAGTTTGCGATATGGTTTCACAAAAAGAAAAAGTCGATGATATTATGGTATTATCGAGTGATGAAAGCAATGAATCAAAATCACAAAAAAAGAAAACGAAAAAAACCATCGAAAAAACAAAGACATCGAAATCAGATGATGCTAAAAAAAATTCATTAACATCTGTAAAGATTGGTACCATATTCGAAAATGAAGGAAAGTCAGAAAATGTTCAAGATTTAATGGATGCACTCATGAAACAAGCAATGGAAATTAGTCAAGAAACACGACAATCTTCACCTGAAGACGAAGATACAAGAAAATTTGATGGAAAATGGTTACAAAATGAAGATTTTCAATTAAATAATAAAGAAATGAAAGATAAAATTCTCGACAAAAAAAAGCCTGCTAGTGCTACCAAGGAAGAAACAACTTTAAGTAGAAGAGGTTCACAAGAAAGTACAACAACCACACAAACAACTACGACAACGGAAACAAATAATTCTAGTTCTAGTAGCAGCGATGAAACAAGTAGCAGTGATGATAGTTCTGATAGCGATAGTTCAAGTGATACTGAAACCGATTCTGGTGAAAGTGAAAGTGAAAAAAAGAAAGAAGATTCAGATTTTGCACAAAAAGAAGAAAATATGTCGGAAGAAGAAGTTGCTACTTTAATAGCATATTGTTTAGCTGGTTTAGAACAATGCATCTTAAGATTTTCAGAACACTACAAATCATTTTATAGACTATCTCATTTTTTTTTCAATAACAAAACTGCTAAAGATATAATAAAATGCAGAAATCTTTTGTTGGATAATTATAACTGTCAATTTTATCGAGGCGAAAATTTTCAAGGATTGTTTGCTGATAGAAAAAGTACAAATTTTTTCAATGTAAGTATTTTGTATTATATCTAATTACATATATATACACGCGCGCACACACACGCACACACACACGCACACACACACACACACGCGCGCGCACACACGCACATATATTTGCAAAATAGATAAAATAAATTTTTATAAATTTAAGAAAATTTTTCCAATAAGAATTGTTGGAAAGTAGTTGTATCAAATGATTGTATAATTTTTGCATTTTTTGATTTCTTAGTTAAATTAGTATAATCCACAAGTATTGAACCTCTTGCGAGTCCGTCGATTACAGGTTGTACATTGGTTTCTATGGATTTTATTATAAGTTGTGGCCATAACATAGTTGCAGCAGCCATTGCATCAGAAGCACTCCATGAATTAGAGATCGACATATTTATTCGTTCCGCTTTATTTAAAAAATTTATAATAGTAGAATTTATCTTTCCCAATACATTTTTACGCCAATCCTATTAAAAAATTGAAGTTTTATTATTTCATAATTTTTTTATATTATTTTTAAATAATTACCATAGATATATAACTTTGAATTGCTGTTTCCCATGGAAATAAAATAGTTGTAGTGGTTTTATTCAAAATCATATAATTACTTTCTGGATCTTGATAAAAATTAAATTCAACATTAGGTAGAATATTACCAATTCCAGAAATACTGGAACCTAATATAATGTGATTTTTTAAGTACTTTAAAAATAAAGGTTCCAATGCAATTGCTGTGGCAATATTTGTTGATGGACCAATACTTAATAAATTTATTTGATCTATAATTTGTAATAAACATAATTAAATATAATTTCTTAATAAATTTTAATTTTTATTATATTAAATAAGTCAATTATTTACTTGGATATTGTTTTACTATGTCTATGAGAGCTACAGCTGCATGTTTGCTTTCATCTACTTTAGCAATTATATTTTCGGTAAAATTAAAATCTCCAAGACCATCAGAACCAAAAAAATCATTATATTTATATTCATTTATTAATGCCTTTTGTGCTCCTTTATATACCGGTATCTATAAAATATAATAATATATAATTATATAATAATAATATTTAAATAAGTTATTAATATACTTACATCACTTCTATTGGCAATGGTTAAAATTTTAAGTACATTAATAACTACATTTTCCACATATGTATTTCCATAAGAGCAAGTAATTGCTAAAACATTATTTGTAGACTTAAGAATTAAAAATATAGCTACTGCATCATCTGCTCCAGCATCTGTATCTATTATAATTTTTTCTAATGCATTGATAAACCTTATAAAAGATTTAATAATAATTGTCTTATTTAAAAAATATAAATGAATTTGTTTTACATTTTTTAAATTCTTTTTAATTTATATAAGTTGATTTACGCAATTAGAAAAATTATATCTCTTTCTCTAGTATAAAAAAATCTTTAAAAAATTACATTTTCAAAATATTTTTTTTATATATTTCAAATTAATAATTTTTCGAATATGTATGCATAATATTTTTTTATGTCGATTGATAAGATGATTGAATCTATTAAAAAATTCAAGTTTCTATTTAAAGAATTGCAAAAATATTATATAAGAAAAATATAATTATAAAGATATAATTATAATTCTTTTTTAAATATATTTTTTAAGCAGAAGATATGATTTTCGCAATTGCGTGAATTATTCTGTAAGTTGATCCAATTAATAATAATGAAATCATAAATGGAACTAATTGTGATACTCATAATGTAGCCATACTTTGAAGTTATGAAATATTTTAAATTTTTAAATTTTAGAAAAATTATTTATAAATTAATATATTATATTTTACAGCAATTCAATTTTATAATATTTTATCCAATAGTTACTTTATTTTATCTAATTGCTATTGGATAATAGTAATAATTATTAAAATAATTATTAAAAATTATTAAAAATTAGAAAACATATTTTTAAAAGAGATAATGCAATTCCGAATTAATATTACAAAACCTTCATATATAATCATGAATTAAAAACTTTTATTTCGTTGATTAATAAATAATAAAATAATTAATATCAATCTTTAACTTATTTTAATATTTATCCTAAAAAACATTATCATATCATGATTTCATTACAATTGTATTGAACAATTTTTTATTAAATTTTTTAATTTTTACCTGATGTTATATAATATCACACATAATGAGATTGTAGCTAAAAGCTTACAATAAAACATATGTATCTTCATTTTTTTTTTTCTAAACAAATATAAATATTATTTAATAAAATAAAAATTGTAATAATAAAAAAAGATAAAAATTGCACATACTTATTTGCTTTTTAGATTAATAAATTTAATTTTATATTCGAATATATTATTATGATCAAATAATTATGGTTTATCAATTTTTTTATCTCAATGTAAATATATCGCTTATCTTTACAGGGCGTATGGCATATACCAAACAGAGAAGTTGATAGACCGGGAAGTTTCGCTTTTCATATGTCTCGTTGCGTAACTTTATTAATGCAAGTACTTAAAGAAACGAATGATGGTCGAATGTTAATGCAATTAAGTGTGCAACTTGGAAAAATACCAGAATCAGACAAGTACAGTTTAAATAAAAAAATATTTTATTTTCTATATATTTTTATTTTTATTATTTCTTTTATTAAAATTTATATTAATATAATGATTTGATACTTCAAAAATATGAAAAATATTTATTTATAAAATTGTATGTTATTTTTTTAGAAAATATTTACGTGATTCAGAAAGAGAACAATTATCTTGTCAAGCATTGACTCTGTGTTTACAATCTCTTAGAACTAAGGTACAATTAATGGGAACAAGCACTTCTGATCTTGCAATTAATAAAAATGCAGATGCTAGAACTCAAGTACTTCTTGATACATATTGGGTATATCAGAGAGCTTTAAAAAGTTTTCAAACTAAAGAACAAACTATACAAGTACTTGCTTCTTTATTGGTAGATACGTATAAAACATATATCGGTAATAAAGTAAGTTAATTTTTTGAATAAAATATTTTGAAAATATCTCATAAATATTTATAATTACTTTATTTTTTAAATCTTTTTTGATAGAATTTGGAGGGAAATGTTTTAGAGATTGCTACAAAATATTGTAATGATTATAATTATAATCGAAAAGTTTTAAGCAAGTTTTTCTCCAGTCTTGATAAACCTACAGAGAATCAAACACAGCCTCAAGCTACATCTCCAATTCCTGTAAGATCTATAATCTTATTATTTAAAATCATTTGTACTATCTATGTTAATATAAATTTTATTTTCAATGTTTGTATAGGTAACTACATCCCAACCACAAGTTACTTCTACATCACCGCAATCTTCTCAAAGCCGAAAACCATACAAAAATCTAACATCTACTGGTCGACCAAGAGGACGTCCACCCAATGTGAATAAATATCTACAAGCAATGCAAAGTAGTAACGCAATGAATCAATTCAGCGCGAAAGCTACTTTCGCTAATTATATGGGAGCATCGGGAAATCGATCTTTAATGAATCCCTATTTTATGCATCCATTAGTTGATCCAAATATATTATCCGCTTTATTAACAAGTGGATTAAGCAATAGTATGATGGATCCTTTATCAGCTATGAATTATTTAAATCAAATGGGTAATTATCAAGATATTTTGAGACAATATCAAAATAATCTTTCTTCTTTATCAAGTTTAGCCAGTGGATTAAACAGTACCATTGCTACTGCATCCAACATTAGCAGTGTACCTACAATGAGTACATCTACTTCTAATATAAATGCTGCTTCCAATATAAGCAATTTGGGTAACTTAAATAATTTAACAGTACAACAGTTACTAAATTTAAGTAATGCTTCAGCAACAACTTCACGTTCCACACCTATGTATCAACAAGCAGTAACAACAAAAACTACCACCACTGCATCTTTAACTAAAGATAGACCTAGTATATCAATAACTCCAGTAAATACAGTATTACCCAAAAGTAAATCATCAAAACAAAGTCCACAAAGTGAATCTGTAGCAGTCCAACTTCCAAAATCTTTACAAATATCACAACCATCAAAAACTATCTTACAACCACCAACTACACAAGTTTCTTTGCTAAAACCATCTATTGTTCACACACAAGTTAAAACTAGTCCACCAAAACAAATAAGCGCACCTCAAATTCGAGTATCAAAGTCATTGACTGAGCCTCAGCCAGCACATAATCCGTCTTTATCGCATTCTCCTTTGAAAAATAGTGCGACAACAAATCCACCTGCAGTTCCTCAAGTTGCACATGCAACATTGAGTCCATCAATGACCATGAAACAAACATTACCTATAAACGTACCTACTTCTCATTCAGGAACATCATTACAACACAAATTATTGTCAAAGAAAAATTCACAAAGATCATATTCACAAACAAATGTGCAAAATTTAGTTAGAAAAGCAAAACCAGTTAAAACAATGTCTGCATTGCCGAATAATTTATCGAATATATTGAGTGCAATGCCTGGGAATTCGTCAATGGCACCGTATATACCACCAGAATTAAGTGGAATTTCCGTAAGTCCAGTAAATCCTCAAGCTGGTTTGAAAGGTCCAAGTACAAAATATTCACAATATAAAAAATCGTCCACAAAAACGAAACCAACAATGGATATTTCCAATTCTTTGCCAAATTCATATTCTCAAGGAAATTCTGTTGAAGCTTTCTCAATGCTTTCTCAATTAAAGCAGCATTCGCATTTAGAGATCATACCTCAGCAAAAGCCTCAACAAATAAAGTCAACTCTAGAATACACAAAAAACTTGTCTTCAGGTGTGAGTGTAGTTTCACAAAAAGTATCAGAATCTCTGAGGCCATCGGACTGTAGCAAAACTATGTATGATTTACCGAGAGGAAAATCGAGTAGTGTTTCTAGCAAAAAAGGAGAAAAAACTAATGATAGCGTTGAAATTATAACATTAGATGATTGAATGTTCATTACAAGAATATTAGTATTTCATCTCTTGTTTCTTAATCTCATTTTTTGACTTTTGTTTATTGATGTATTGTTCATGCTGAATGCAATTGTCATCCATAATTTGAAATGATTATAATGTGTAAATTATAAGATAAAATAGTCATACAAATAATATTTTTTAACATTTTTGCAGTCTATGTTTTAATCAAGAACAACTGAAATAGTTCGCTAGCCTTCTCACTTCTGTGCCTAATGGAGTTATTCTATATATGAACATTTAATTATTACACATGAAAATAGATAATAATAAACGTATTCTAAACTATAAAAATAATTATGATTATGATAATAATGAAATTCTTACGTAAAATATACATATATTCAAGAAATTATATTCCAGGAAAAAAGTAGTGAAAATTTAACTTTTCACAAGTTAGGATGACAAGCCTCAGGATGACAATGCTTGAATATCACTACTTTTTACGAAGTTCTAATAATCGTAACAGTAATGCAATCGCGAATATAATTTCACAATAATTCCAAGGAAACATTTTTGCATATTAATAAAACAATACAATTATTTTTCTACTGTGTACATTCAGCAACATATAATTTTTTTTGTATGTAAAAAAGAGAATAGGCAAATGTAATTAGATATTAGTAACATGTGTATATTTTCTAATGAATAATTTATAAAAATGTTTTTTCGTTAAAAAAAATGTATATATGTATATGTATATGTATATGTATATGTATATGTATATGTATATATATATATATAATGCTATTTACTTTTATTGAATAAGAAATTTAAATCAATTCTTTTTTTTAGTTTAAAATGTTTATTTCAAAAATTGCTACAGAGAATTTTTATATACAATCTATAAATTTTGTTATTTAGTAATTTAATATTAAAAAAATATGTTTTATATATATTTGTATATATTTTAAATATTTATATGTATATCTATTTTAATTTATTTTTGGTAGTTTAAATGAATTGGCAGGAAAACCACAAACACCTAAACCTTTAATGGCAAATAAATAACCAGCATGTAATTGCTCTTTTAATTGATTCTCATTTAATCCAATACGCGCTGATGTTACATACAAAATATCAAGATTAGGACCACCAAAAGCAACACTAGTTATGTTCTTAGCATTATTAATCTTAACAAAACGCAACAATTCACCTGTTTTCGGATTTATGTTGAGAATCTAAACATTAAAAATTTCCTTTTTTCAAAAAATAAATGTCAATTATTTCCTTACAATATATTTTATAATAATTATTAATTATAATAGAAATTGTATGTAATAATACTTACACCACCTCCACCATATACAGCAACCCAAAGATTTCCATTTGTATCTATAGTCATACCATCTGGTAATCCAGAAATATTATTTTTTAGGAAATCAAACACAATCTTCTTATTTGCTATAAAAAAAAAGAATTAAAAATGTAAATTTAACATAAAATATATTGATATATTATAAATTTCTTACATATGATTCCTGTTTGAGAATTGTAATTATATGCCACAATCTGATAGCTGAGTGAATCAATATAATAAAATATATCATTATTAGAATTCCAGGCTAATCCATTACTTATAGATACAGGAGATACTTGTTTTTTCAACATAAAATCATTACCAATTGAATAAAGAGATCCTACATTAGGTGGAAAAATTCCATTTTTTTCATGACCCATGGTTCCTAAAAAAAAAAAAAAGAACTTATATTGTAAAAATGTATACTTTGAATTAGATATACACACTCACAGAATTATATAAAATAATTCATATTTTTAACTAACCAGCCCATAATCTTCCAGAAGAATCTACTTTTCCATCATTCAATCTTGTCTCTATTCTATCACTATCTGCACTAACTAATATTTGAGCTGTACAATTTTCAAGGCTTTTCTCACTATTCCAAGAAAAAAGTACAAAATCTATACCACATCCAGCAACAAATTTATCAGTGCATCCTTCAAGAGGAACAACAAATCCAACTGGTCCATTTTCTAATTATAAATATATTTATAAAATATATTAAAATTAATAAATTTTTAGAATTAGAAAATATATTAAATAATAATAATATTAAATATATAAAATAAAATTAAAAAATATTTTTAATTATTTACCAATAAACACAGAGGTAACAATACCAGATGCAGGATCGAATCTGAATACTTTTTGGACATATATATCAACAAAATAAAGTTTTTGAGAAATAGAATCCCAATGAGGACCTTCACCAAGATCATATGGTCCAACAAGTGGTTCAAGAGTTATTTCTGACATTTTTCTAATTTAATAATTATAAATTGCATACATTTTTATCGATTTATAATCGTGATATATAATACATGTAACGACAAGTGTTTTTAGCACACGAAATGTAAATAAAAAAAGAAATGTGTATAAAAATTATTGTTGTAATATTGTTCATTTATTCAAGTATTCAAAATTTATTTATTCGCTTATATGATACTTACTTTATTATTATTTTCGTTATAAAATAATATGATTTTCACTCAATATCGAATTTAATAATTAAACTTAACAAGTTATCTAATTTAATAAGATTTAAAGTATAAATAATACTAATATAAATGACAGAATCTTTATATATCATAATTTAAATAGATAAGATTTTGTGCTTAATAATCGCTTTTAATAGTATATACTATATATATAATGATTTATTACGACATAGAATATGGTAAGGTTATCAAGTTTAAAAATAATTTTATTTTATCATAAAAAAAACTATAAATATATTGATAGAAAACAACAAAGATGAAATATTTTTACAATTTTTGCAATATAGCGATTAAAATGTATTATTAATAACTATTTTTTATATTAATTTAAAAATTTCAGTTTCTCAATAAAATAATATTTCAGAAAAACAAATATAAAGTTTTATTTATTTTTATTATTATCTCTTTTTTAATATCATCTGTGCATACTAAATATAAAGTGCATAAGAATATTTGTTTTTAAAAATTATTACTTAAATTTTAAATGAATTTGCTACAAGACCATGTACTCCTAAGCCTCTTATAGCAAAAACATAACCAGAATATGGTTTTTCTGTCAATTCCTTTTTAGTTAAATCTCGACTAGATGTTGTTACAAATAAAATATCTAGTAAAGGTCCCCCAAATGTGCAACTGGTTACTTTTGTAACAGGAAGCTCAATAAGACGTATTACTTTACCAGTATAAGGATTGACATTGATCACCTGTTTATTTAATATGTTAATATTTTATAAATATTACTAATGATATGTAAAAGAATTTTTTTTTAAATACTTACACCACCTCCACCATATAAAGCTATCCAAAGATTTCCATTTCTATCTATAGTCATACCATCAGGTATTCCAGAAATATTATTTTTTTGGAGGTCAAATACAATTCTTTTATTAGCTGAAATGAATTATATTTATTATAAATTTAAATTAATATGAATTTTATATTTTATATGTAATATATTTCAAATGATTTCTACATATAGTTCCATTAATAGGTTCAAAATCAAATGCTGCTATTTGAAGTGTAGGAGTATCAATATAATAAAATGTATCATCCTGAAGATTCCAAGCTAATCCATTACTATTAGTAACAGGAGATAATTCTTTTTTTGGTTTAAAATCTGAATCAATACGATATAAAGATGCTTGATTAGGAATAACAACATCATTTACTTCTGGTCCTATTGTTCCTATAAAGATATAATAGATATATATTATATGAATTAGTATTTTCATTTAATAGAAAGATTGAAAGAAAAAAAGACTGATCATTTCCAACTAACCACCCCAAAATCTTCCTAAAGAATCTGCTTTTCCATCATTCCATCTAGTTCCATTTCGATCATCATCAACAATAGTAAGTACTTTAGGAATAGATTTGGTAACATTTCTATGTTCATCCCATGTAACTAAAATGAAATCTCTACCACAACCAGCAACAAACTTATGAGGTTCTCCTTCAACAGGAATAGCAAATCCAATAGGTCCATTCTCTAATCATTTATAAATAATTATTCATTAATATTAATTTGTGAAAAAGTATATTGATGCCTTTTTTTATAGGAATAATATACTAATAATTTACCTATAAATATATAGGAAAGATCTTTTGTTATAGGATCAAATCTATATATTTTTTGTGCTTCTATATCAACAAAATAAAGTTTTTGAATATGAGAATCCCAATGAGGACCTTCACTATGCTCAAATCTGCCTATTATTGGTTCAATAACTAAATCAGAATTATGTTTGAGATTTATATCGATTTCTCTATAAATGATAAAAAATTATAAATATTTTCAATAATAAGAAAAAATAATTTTCATGAACTAACAAACTTTTTAATTATGATAAATATCTTTCGCAATTCAAAATTTTTATTTATATATATAGTTATTAAAACTTCGTATTTTGTACAAAATAAATATTATAGTATTTCTTTTTATACTAAAACACACATCATTGAGAAAATAGAAAATAAGTGAAAAATATTATTTATATTAATATTATATTGTTTATATTAATATTGGGTTGTTTATATTGTGTAAAAAAAACTTAATATATGGTGAATTATAGAAAATCCTTTCACTTACATGCCATGAACAAAAAAATTAAAATATAATCCGAGAAATAATATTATATAAATATTTTGCATTGTATATGAAATGATGCTATAATTATAAAATATATAATAAGCAAAAATTAATAATTTAAAAAATACTTTTCGAGAAAAATAACTACTTTGCTCTTTATATAGTATTTCTCCATTCACCGACCTCACTGATAATTGCAAAATATATACAACTGACAGCATATAATTAAAGATAATAACTTGACAAAATTGATGACAAAATTTATATTATAATTGATGTTGAGATATATAATACTTAATTATATAAGAAAACAAAATTTCCTGTAACTTTTTATTTTATTCGCGATTTAATATTTTTCATATAATATGAATTTATTAGCATTAATAATAAGAAGTTTTATTTTAAATGAAATTAATAAAGAATTGTTGTACAATTTAAAAATAATAGAAATCTATCTACATTATTTCGTTTAAATTAAAATTTTTATTTATATAAAAGTATATATTTCTACAGAAAGTGTAATTTTCTTAATAATTTATATTTTTACATTTTTCAAAATTATTGTTATATTCGAAAATATTTTTTAATATTATAAATATATAATATGCTTAACAAATTAGATAGAAGAAATTCATTAATTAACGTAGACTTAACACAATAATATATTTACGTATAATATAAATGAATTCTAGTTGGAAAATATCATAAATTTTTAATGTAAAATTTATGTTAATAAATAATAATATAGATAATATAAAATTATTTATATCAATTATCGTGATATGATAATGAAAGTTTTTAAAAAATAATTTTGAAATTTTTCTAAATTTATGATTACATTTTTTTTTAGTAATTTATAATAAAAATTTTCTATATATAATTATTGATATATATAATTCTATATATAATTATTGATATATAAATTATTGATATTTTAATGTTTTCATTACAGATTTTCATATATAAATTTTTATATATTATTTATTTATATTTTTATATATTTTTATATGTTATTAATATTCAAAAAAAAATTTTATTATATTTATTATAAAATTTATTTTTATATTTTACATAAATATTTATATTATTATATAATAAGAATTTTTTCATTTCATATATAATTTAATATTAAATTTGATTTTAAATAAAAAAAAAATTTTAAAAATATGCAATGCGCACGTGCAAATTTGACTATAGTGTCATCTAACATCATTTTTAAGAATCTCTCCCTCGTGCCGGCCAACATCATCAGGTCACGTGACAATAGCATATTGATACGTGTCGACAAAGGGAGCCACGACTCGTTACAGTTTGCCAATCGAGCATACGCAGCCAAGTTTTCTCGGATTCTTGTTTTAAACTAGTATCTTCGCAGCATTCTCAATTCTAAAGTGAGTAGGAAGTGTTCTAACATCGTGATCCTTAGAATAGTTATACCTCGGATTCAAAATGGGATGTAAGTATACTACTTCCAGTCAAAAATTCAAAAATATTTTATTTAAAACTACAATCATTGCAATTAACTAAGATCGTAACCTGACTTAATTTCTTTTCTTTTAAAACATATTGTTCATTTCATTGAATTTTAAATATTTTATTTTTCATTTGATAATTCTGTTAATATGAGATCTAATTTTTTTATATATATTTTGCAGTTAAATTTTTAGAGGTAATAAAGCCGTTTTGTAGTATACTACCAGAAATAGAGAAGCCGAAACGAAAAGTAAGTTTATATCAAACTATTTTTATTTCTGTTTTATATTTATAGTATCATATACTATTTTAGTATCATTTACTTTTTATAATTATTTTTTGTTTGTGATTTCTAAAAATAAATTCTTTATTATTTATTAGTCAAATTCAATTTCATTTAAATGTTTACTTAGAATATTTTTAGAATTTTTTTAATAATGATTTAAGAATTTAAATATTTTTATAGATACAATTTCGAGAAAAAGTATTATGGACTGCAATTACATTGTTTATTTTCTTAGTATGTTGTCAGGTAAGAATAATTTTATAATATTAAATTATTTTGCATTAATATTATACAAAGTTTGTTTGTATAATGAAACATATTTTATTTTTACAGATTCCTTTATTTGGAATTATGTCTTCAGATAGTGCAGATCCTTTTTATTGGATTCGAGTTATACTTGCATCAAATAGAGGAACTCTTATGGAATTAGGAATTTCTCCTATTGTTACATCTGGTTTAATTATGCAACTATTGAGTGGTACGAAAATAATTGAAGTTGGAGATACTCCAAAAGATAGAGCTCTTTTTAATGGTGCTCAAAAATGTAAGAAAAATATAATACATTTCTCAAAATTATTGATTTTTTTTATAGCTATAATATATAATTTATTTTTTGTTTTTCAGTATTTGGAATGGTTATTACTGTTGGTCAAGCCATTGTATATGTAATGACTGGAATGTATGGTGATCCAACAGAAATTGGAGCTGGTGTTTGTTTATTAATTATTATCCAATTATTTGTTGCTGGATTGATTGTATTATTATTAGATGAATTACTCCAAAAAGGATATGGATTGGGAAGTGGAATTTCACTTTTTATTGCTACAAATATTTGTGAAACAATTGTATGGAAAGCATTTTCTCCAACTACTGTTAATACAGGTATGATTTTATTTTCTATCAATATTTGTAAAAAATACTGTATACTGTAATTAAAATAGCATTTTCATTTAAATAGGGCGTGGTACGGAATTTGAAGGTGCTGTAATTGCACTATTTCACTTATTGGCTACAAGACAAGACAAAGTTCGAGCTCTTCGTGAGGCATTTTATAGACAAAATCTTCCTAATCTTATGAATTTACTTGCTACAATTCTAGTGTTTGCTATTGTAATTTATTTCCAGGTATATATAATGGAATTATTTTAATTTAAGATATATATATAACAATTTCAATGAAAGATAAAATTATATATATATATATATATATATATATTTCATTCATAGGGTTTCCATGTTGATTTACCAATCAAATCTGCTAGATACAGAGGACAATACAGCAGTTATCCTATCAAATTATTCTATACGAGCAATATTCCTATAATTCTTCAATCTGCTTTAATATCTAATTTATATGTTATTTCACAAATGTTGGCTGTCAAATTTCAAGGAAACATTATTGTGAATCTATTGGGAGTATGGTCTGACATTGGTGGCGGTGGTCCTGCACGATCTTATCCTGTTGGAGGATTGTGTTATTATTTATCGCCACCAGAATCTGTAGGACATATTCTTCAAGATCCCATTCATGCTATTCTTTATATTTTGTTTATGCTTGGATCTTGTGCTTTCTTTTCAAAAACATGGATTGAAATTTCTGGTAGCTCAGCAAAAGCTGTAAGTATTTGTTTTATTATTTACATTGCTTTTTAATGAATTTTGTATTTTAAGCAAAATTTATTGCAGGTTGCAAAACAATTAAAAGAACAACAAATGGTAATGAGAGGTCATAGAGATAATTCTATGATCCATGAATTGAATAGATATATTCCAACTGCAGCAGCATTTGGTGGATTGTGTATTGGTGCTTTATCTGTATTAGCTGATTTTCTTGGTGCAATTGGTTCAGGTACTGGTATTTTACTTGCAGTCACAATTATATACCAGTATTTTGAGATCTTCGTTAAAGAACAAAGTGAAATGGGTGGTATGAGTACACTACTTTTCTAAATTTAATTTACATAGACTTTACAAGTGAACTTTTTTAATTCTGAAGAACTGAATAATAATTTATTATAAAATATGTCCATTCGCGACGTCAAATACTATTAATTACTCAATAGAGTAATAGAAAGTCTTCAATATGAATCAAGCACATTTTTATTTCTTGTTTGTCGTTTAAAAAATTGCATATATAAATACATATACGTATTACATGATAATTTTTTTTTTTTCAAAATAGTTTTCTATGCATGATCATCTCATACTTAAGAAATATTTAATTAAATATTTTTTCATACTTACTACGTATCAATCTGTAGATTTTGCAATTTTTTATTTATGCATCGTGATAAAGAATATCTTTTTTTATATATGAAATATTAATAATGATTCTGCACTGTGTCAATAAATATTAAAAGGGATTTTGAATAATCCTTTGATATTGTCCAGAATTGAATATAATGTTGACAAAGCGTAGAAGTTCGCACTCGAACGTGTAATATGTAAAATGCTCGAATGTAAAAAGAGATATTCAATTTGAATGCTCTGAATTTATACACAAAATGTTATATACAACGAGCAGTGTACATAGGAAGAAAGTAATTAAATATTTTCAACATTTTTTTTTTTACTAGTGTTTTATACTCCGAGTAATACGGAGTCATATAAAAGACTCTCAAAACGCGCGATTAAGATCGTGACGTTTATGCGAATCGAATCATTGCATAATGTATAATCATTTCGTCAGGACGAGACACCCACCTAGGGTATTCGTACAATCAACTAATTCGTACAATGTTCGCTCATCATAAATATCATTCCTATATTAATAATAATAAAAGTAAAGTAATATTTGTTTCTTATGTATTTAAGTGAATATGCTTTTATAAAAAGTAAAGCTTGTTATTTGTCTTGTTTCCCTTCTTGCTCCAATTTATATTAATTTGTTTTTAGCGTTTGAAAGTAGCAAATTATATTTAAGAAAATGAAAATAATTCATTTGACATAAATAGATAAAAATGGTGGAAATTATTTATAAATTATGTGCATTGTATTTGTATATCGTATTATATTGTATATTACTTAGTTATATTCAAAAATTAGTACACTTAACTCCTATTTTATATAATATAAATGATATCTTTTATTTTATATGTAGAATTGTTATTAAAACATGACTGAAAATATATTTATTGTCCAGAATAGTAAATGAAAAACCCATGTTTAAGTATTAATCCAAAATCATTTTAAATAAAGAATTAATGCAATATTAATTGAAGATGTTCTATAGTAATTTAATAAAATAATCTAAAAATATTATAAAAATGTGTGGACATTTAAAAAATATATTAATATTTAAAAACTTTTTTAATACAATTTAACAATTAATTTGTTAAATTTTTGTCATTCTATCCACAAGATTATGTATATATTGTAAAAAGTACAATTATTTATTTTCATTATAAAAGAGGGCAGCATAAAGTGGACCCAATATATGGATATTGGCTAACAAAACTAAACGGAGTGTTTCTGTAAATCGTAAATTTGGAGTAGAAGTATCTGTATCTCTCCAAGCAATATTAGCTCCTTCGCTGCGCGTAAAAAGAGCTGGTGATGGAACATTTTCACGCATATAAGCCCATACACATTCTTTCATTATAGTATTTATCTATAATAATATATATTTTATTTTAACTTCAAAATAATATATATCAGATAATTATGTAATTACAAAAACCCACCTGATGCGGTTCTAAAATTGGTAAAATATCTCTTATACTTGCCAATGGAGGTGGTAATAATTGACCAAGTGCCATAACACTTACGAGTAAAGTACCTTCTTCGATATTCCAGTTGGCTATAACTGTGGCAGCAATACCTCTCAACAAAACTGAACAATAAGCTAAAGCTGGTCTGTACCAAGCTGTTAATTCTAACAATGTCCATAATAATGGTACATCTTTAAATGTTCGACGGATTTGTAAATCTCTTTCTATAGTAACCTAATATAATAATTAAAAAATTAAATATTAAAATTAATTTGTTAATTCTTAAGATTAAAATTATAATATTTTAAGATTCTAATAAAATACCTTTGTAAATTCTTCATCAGGCCATGGTAGTCCATTATACATAACATCAGGTGAAACTAATTCAACTAATAATAAACTGACCATTGTTAAAGCATCTAAGTTCACAGGATATCGTTCCGATTCACGATTGCTACAACAAGCCTATTAAATTTAGATATTGAATGAATCTTAATATTTTTATTCAATAATTATGTAATATTTTAGAAATTTTACCTTTATTACATCAATCAGCAATATTTTATTTAAAGCAATAATTTCTTTATCAATTGTATTTTCTGGTGGTGGTCTTCTAGGACCATGTCCAATGACGCCAGCGTGAAATACCGAAGAATGTTTTTGAGCTAACATCGTACTTGTAACCTAAATAAAATAAAATTTGTGTAATTTTTAATAACTATTAATAATTTTTAAAATTTTTAATTTTTTACCTGTTTATGATTTTGATGTAAAAGTAATATTTCCTCAAATTTTTGTTCAAATTTTTCTTTTGCTCCAAAATATTTTGCAGGATCATTATTGATACTATGTCCCAAAATTTCTCTTAAAGCTAAAACTCGGGCACAAGATGAATAAAAAGTTAAATCTTTTAATAAATGACAAATGATTTTCATACCCTGCTGTTTTTTTGTAATATCTAAAATAAAAAATTTTATCAAATCTTTATCTGAAAATTTTTTTGAAAAAATTTTTGAAAAAATAATTATTTTTTAATTACCATTTTCTGCTATACATAAAAAAAAATATTGAATTATAGCTCTTGTTAATTTTAAAGTAAGTTCTACATTTGGCATAAAATTATCTTTTTCAGACATACTAAATAAATCTAACATTTTAGCAATATCATTAGCTAAATTGAAATCCATTGTTTTAGTTAATAGAGTGGAAATTTGGTGTAAATTGGATTTTATAGCGTGAGTTATCATTTTTGATCGAAATACTACTACCTTATTAGATTTTTCCCATCTATAAAAGAAAAATCATATAAATATAAGAAATATAACTCTTTTTACTCTTAATTATATACTTACTTTAGCAATATTGTAAGATTTTGAAAGAGTTGTCTTGTTTCTTGTTTCTCTATAACATTTTTGTAATTTATTTCTCGAAGTGCTTGTTCTACAACTTGTGTAAAATAGCTATAACTAGCTAATACATTCTCTGTTTCAGATTTATTAGAGGAAAATAGTATGATATTATTAGAAACTAACCGTATCAAAGCCGCAAGATGAAAAGTAGTTATAGCTTTGATTAACATATATGATGCTGCAGATATTAAAATATTAGGACTTTGACTTCCAAGAAAACATAGCAATCGCACAGCAGTTTGAACACGTAATGAATTTTGATTTAGTAATAATGGTAATATTACTGGCAATTCTTGTTTCATAGAATTTAATAAGGAAATATTTGCACATTGTGGTCCATGTGTTCTCAAACGTAAATCAATTTCTTGTAATACTAATTCTAATATTTCAGAACATACGTTTTTTACACTTTGAGCAGCATTAATGCTATGATACCCAACATTGCTTGTATTTAAACTAGTATCTAGTAAAATATTTATTATCTGAGATGCTCCTTGTTCGCATCCTAATATCAAATGAACAGTTAAATCTATCAAAGCTTCTGGTTGATTATCAAAGTATTTACACCAATCTAATGCAAATAATGCTAATTGTGGAATTATATCTGGTTTTACTGTAACAAAATAGATAAATTAAATTTTATTTCTTTTATCATAAAATATATTTACTTACATGTTTGTAATATATCATTTGTTATTGCTTTTAAAAGAGTTTGTGAAAGAGATGCTAGATTTAGAAGAAATGGAACAGTAGCCAATTTTTGATTCTTTGTATCCTCATCAATATTTACATCTTCTTCTAAGCTCCACTAAAAATAATATTATTATTAATATTATTAAATATATTTTGAGAAAAAATTTTTCAGTTAATATTAGCACTTAACATAATTTTTACTTTGAATAAATCTAATAAAGCTCTTGTAATATCTTGAAAATGACTACCAGCCAAATGTCCCAAAATTCCAACTACTGAATTCAATTTAGGATTTTTAACATTATGTTCATGTCCTATTGCACAAAAATCTTTTAGGCCACATGATAATACTCTGGTAATAACTGTATTTGGAAAACAACTTCCAACATGAGCTACTACCCAATCAAAATGAGGGCTATGTAATACACTAGTATCTAATAGTGCTTTAATACAGGATTCTGTATCTGAATGCATAAGACATTGAAGACATTGTGCTGTGATATCAATCAGAGTACGTGTGGCACAACAAGACATCCATTGTTGAAGAAAATCATTAATTCCAGCATTCACAGGTAAATTTCCACGTTTTGCATAATCTGAAGAAAGTTTACCTATAAAAAATTTAATACTTATTATAACAATTTGATTTATAATACCTTAATAATCATATACCTAATAATTCTAATGACCATGCTGAAATAATTGGTGCCCAAGCTTCTGGATTTCCATTAATAAAGCTACTTAAAACATTGTGAATTTCTGCTATTATAGTTTCTTCACATATTGCTAAATTTTGATTTGTCTAAAAAAATAAAAAAATTTATATTAGAATTTTTAATTAAATCATATATTTTATGATATATTATTAAATACTTACTTACTTCGATTTGGCGAACATATTTGGTAACTGCAACAAAAAACACGTTGCAAAAATATTCAAGTACTGCATCTCTTGCAGCAGGTACATTTCGAAGTAAAGATAAAGCTGTTCGCGTTACATCAAGTGTGCTTGTGCTATGAGTTGGGCGAACTGCTCCAGAAATAAATTTTCTAACTTCTGCCAAAATATCTTGTGGTGATAATGTTCCAGTTGGATGTAACATTTTAATTTTGATCTGTTAATAAACGTAATTTAAAAAATATAGCATTTTCTTTTACTTTTCTTAAATTTTAGGTTAAATATAATCATAAAACTAATTCATTGCAGTTGCAACATTTCTTGTAATCATTATTATTATTATTATTATTATTATTATTATTATTATTATTATTATTATTATTATATATTAAAAAAATTAAGAAGTTAAAAGATATAAATGTGTGATAATATATAATAAACTTAAAATATAATATACGTTTTTTCATTCTTCAAATAATGTTTCTACTTGTTGCCTACAGATCGCGTATATTATGATACATAAAATGATCGATTTTTTATCGAAATTTTAAATTTAGATAAATAGAAAAATATTTCATAAAAAATATAAAAAGTCATATATCAGTTTATAATTGTTTATAATATATTTTAATATGAAAAAAAAAATGAAATATAATTAAATTGTTTATATTTATTTCTATTATAAATATATTTTTTTAATTATCTTTTGCATATTTTTTTCGGAAAAAAATATTAGATTTATTTATTTTATAATTTTTTTTCTTAATTTTTTTCAATAAAAATGGTTTTATGATAATAAATAAATATATACTAAAATAATATTTACTAGTATATCTACATGTATTAAAAA
>NW_006263360.1:197386-218912 GCF_000469605.1 Apis dorsata
TTAAAAATATTACATTTACAATTTTAAAAAAATTAGAAATAGATAAAATTATATCAATAAATTTTTATTAAAACAATATACATTCTTTCAAAAACAATTATAATTGATTTATATTATAAAATATTATTAAATATTTAAAATATCATTGATACATATTTAATCTAAATAATAAATTATACAAATAGCATTTAATATTTAATATTAGTTTTTAAAATTATTAAATAATATATTTTTCATATAAACAAGAAAACAATTCAACGTCTTTTCTTTTTTTCTTGTTTTCGTGGTCTATGAGGTCTTCTTGGGGTAACCTGAGGACTATTTTCTGAGCATTCAACATCACTTGGATCATCCTGTTAATATATTCAACATAATAATATTTGAAAATCAATTAAATTCATTATTCAATACTTTATAAAACTCATTATATAAAAGATTAAAATAAATAAAATATTAAATACCTTCAAAGCACCTATACCATCAGAAGGGCCTACTTGATAAACTATTATTGCCAATAAACATATAACTTGGAATATTGCACCAATATATAGTCCAAATCTTAATAATTGTTCAAATAAAGTTTCTTCTGCTGGAAGTAAAAGCCGTTTTAATTGTGGATCAGTGTCTGCCATTTCCAAATACTAAAAAAAAGAATAATTTTATATTTATAATAATTTTTAATATTATCATCTATAGAATTCTAATTTCAACAATTTTTTGTTTTTCATTGATAAATACATGAATATATAAATAATTAACAAATTAAAAAATGGCATTTCTATTAATTCATTTTGATATATTAAAATAATATTCCATGAAATAAAAATCTAATTTATTTCTAATATATATTATTAATTATATATATTATTAATATAAAATTTTTTTTTTTTTATTTATCTTATTTTTCATCTTTCTATTTTGTTTTTACTAAAGTATATAATAAGTAATGATATTTGTATTTATAAAATATAAATATAATATTTCTAAAAAATTTTATAAAAATTCAAAAATTATCGTTACACACAACATATTTTTTATTTAAATATTTTTACAGATTACATTTTAAATATTATCTTTTTAAAACATATGTTATATATTTAGAAATCAATAATCTAAGCTACAGCGATCATAGAATTTTTATATCATACAAGCTTGACAAATACTACCAACTTTCTCACTGACGTTTATGTCAATAATTATTTAAATGTCAGTTGATTTCTATCGAAATATTGATAAAATTGATATTTAAAGAAAGTTAAAAAATCGAATATTAAATGATCTATTAAGAAATACGTTCTAATTGGCACGAAATAAATCTTTTAATTTTTATTTATTTATTTTTTTTTTTAATTAAGCAAAAGAGGTGAACATAAAATACTTATTCTACTTCTCTTGAAGTTGGCAGCAGAAAGTTTATTCATATACTTTAAACTAGATGGCATTTTGTATTGAAGATTCGATATAAGCGCCAACTACCAGTAGTATTTCATATTAATATCACAAATTTATTATTTCAACAAAAAAAGATATATTTTTAATTTTTGTAAATAAATGTTAAAATGATAAATTTATAGAGATCAAGTAACATAATTAAAGTTTTAAATTGAATCATATTATGTACTTATCGAAAACAAGTTTATGTATTTTCGAATAATTGAAAATGGCGGGTTGATGGCAGCGCCGGAAGTTATCTGGGTTCGAGGCTTCATTGCTTGCGAGTCCGTGGATGTGAACCTTTGTTTTGTACAGAAGAATGGCTGCCATCTTTAGTTTTCGATGGATGTTTTCCGAAGAGATCGTGAATTCTCATATTTATTGTGGTATTTAATAACGTAATAAAATCTCGAATAGTGAAATAACGTTTTCCGCGATGTAAAGAGTGTTTTTTCGTATATTATTTAAGCTGCCCTGGTGTCAATTCCACTAAAAAATGCTTGTGTTTACATCCAAGTTTAAAGTGAGCTTCTGTATTCCTGTCATATTAAGGTAAGCAATACATTTTTATCAATTTCTACTACTTTAAATAATCAGAAAATTTTAATTGGAATGACAGATATTAAAAATTTAATAGAATTGTAATACGATAGATAGGTGTAATGTTACATTCTGTTCATATTATGAGTCGTTTTTGACATTCAAATTATTATGTATTTTGTATTTTTTTACAAATTGTTTTTGAAAATATAAAACAGTATTATTGTTAAAAATTTTTTTATAATTTTATTGATAGTTATTATATTTCATGACATATTATTATATCGCATTTAACAAAAAAAAATTTTAATGTCGCGAAATTTCGATTTCGGCATCTTAAATTGATTTCGATTGCATTTTTTTTATTGTTTTTTTATAATAATACAAAGTTTAAAACGTATTTGTTAGCTGCAATTTTTGTTTCTGAATGGTGGCAACAATGATTAGTAAAATGGTGAGTGCGTACAGGTCAACCACATCATACACATACTACTTTAAAATTATGTGATTAATTTTCGTGGAATATTTAAACATTTATTCCATATTTTTTTTATTTTCTTTTTTCATACGCTTTTAGAATTTTTTGAATGATTATTTTTTAATTTTTTGTATTAGTTATAAATTGAATTATTAAATTTTTTTTACATTATTTCTTAAGCAAATTATATTTGATTTTATTTAGATACATAATGTTAATCATATATTTTATTATTATATCTATTATTCACCAAAAAAGTTTTCATGGTATATAAAAAATGAATTTGAATTCTTGTTTATTTCTATACATTTATTGATTAATAAATCGATGATTTTATTTTGCAATTATATCTGTGCTGTTACTACAAAAAAAAAAAAAATAAGAAAAATAAGTAAATAAATGATAAGATTCTTGAAAATAATTCTTTTATAACATATTTATTTTAATAATATAAAATATAAAATTAATTTGTATATAAATACATATAATATTTATTTTTAGTAACAATAATATATATTTCATTCAAAGATCAATTAATAATAAAATTATATGTTTTAAACTTTTTTTAATTAAATAATCATTGAACTGTACTATAAAATATTATGGTCAAAACTAAATTATTAATTATTAAATATATAATATTTAATCACAAATTCTCACAAATTATGAAATAATAAATTTTTAAAATTTTTGTAATGTTTAGATATACAAGTTTTTATAAATTTATTTAATTTTTAAACAAATAAAATTTATATATTGCAACTTTCACGGCGGGAATAGAAAAATCTGCTAGGCGGCGCTAGTTTCTCTGTAAGGTGGCCATATTGTTAGTACTCTCTTTTTCTTTCTTCCCTTTCCATTCCTTTCTTTAACATATATAGACGTGTGTGTGCGTGTATATGTAATATAATTATCTATCATTCGTCTTGTCTCTGCATTTACTTTTATCGATTTTTCTCATTATCTTTTTTTTCTTGATTCCTTCATGATCCTAATCTTACTTTTCTCTTATCATTTCTTTTATGAAATTTCGCATATCTTTTTTTTCTGTTAAATTAAATTCTTTTTCGTACATGTTATTATATGATACTTTTGATCACGAGAATATAAAATTTATCAATTTTCAATGATTTTCTATTTTTTTTTTAAATAAAATTTTTCAATAATCTTAGATATTTTAGATTTTGTTACATCAAATTATACAGTTTAATTGCATAATATATAATAATATATAATAATATATAATATAAAATATTGTGCAAAAATGTTTAACATTTATAAATCTTTTCTTTAAATATCTTATATTAAAAAAAAATGATTTTTGTTTAATAGATCAAGCTATTTGTACATTAAATTGCTTGTAAAGTCATTTACAATACTTGTAGTGGAGTATATGCAGATATGGTGTTCGTGGGTGGTTGTCGATAACCAAAGGCGTCGCCACGAATTTTCTCTATGAATTATTACTAATCGATTATATATAATAATTTTCTTTAGTTTTTTTCCTTTGTGTTATAAAATTGTTGATTAATTTATTATTATTAATTATAATTAAAATTATATTCTTTCTTTTTTCATATATATTTTTCTTTTTCTAACATGTATTTTAATATAATTCCAAGATAAATCTTTAAGAAAAATTTTTTTATAATTTAAAATTCATATACGTGATATATATATTAAAACGTGGAAGTAAAGTTATTTAAATAAATTAAAGCTAAAATTGAATGTAAAAAAAATATACAAATTAAAAAAAACAAAGTTTAAATATTCGAACTCAAAATTTAATTTGATAGAGTATGCCTTTGGTGGTAGCATTTGCTGGCTACGAGGTGAAATCGTATCGACCGCAAGGGAAGTTCGCGCGCAGTGAGGAGCACGCGCGATACTCGATTCATACAAGATAACCTGAAGAAAATTGTTCAAAAAAATCTATTATATCTTACAATATTTAATTTCTAATACTCAAACTAAAATTTATGATTCTAATTATAAATTTTATCCCCTATTCTCATATCTTCTAAAAAATTAAATAAATCTATATATTATGAATATATATTCATATTATTTTTCAATGCTTCATAATTTAATTTTTGACAATAATAATAAAATCGGGTTGCTTTCTTTTACAAATTTAAATCACGTAATATATAATAATTCAACTATTTTTCATTTTTTTTTTTTTTATTAGCATAACAGTAAAAGTATTTGGATTCATTAGAATTTATTGATTATTTTTCTTCCCTGGTTATTATCATTAATCGATCTTATTAACGTTATCGAAAAAGAGCCAATATGCATATATGATTATGCTTCAATTTGTTCATGATGTACTATATATTTGATATATAGATGAATTCTTGTCATTATAAAACGATATTTAAGATTATATCAATTATCAGTAAATATTTGCTAATTTAATAAATTATTTATATCTCTATATATAAATAAACTCTATAAATCTAAATTATGATAATATATTTAGATTATATATAATATGTTATTAATTATGATTATGAAATATTTTGTTTATTTTTTATTTTCATTTATTTTTAATGAAGAATAAAGTGAGTAAATATTTACGAGATATTGCTAATCGTAATTCATCTCAAAGTTATTTATTTCCATATTGAGTATAAAGCTGTATATAAAATTAAAATGCTTTGTAAAAAATACTATAGAACGAAATTAAGTTACTTAATACTGTATGTAATAATTTTTTTATTTATAATATTTTGATATCCAATGATCAGAACATATTTTAAAATTCATTTAAAATAAATATTTTGATAAATTATGTTATCGTGCTTTCCTGGTTAATTTCGATAGAAAATCAAACGTGGCAGAGAGACCAGAGACGATTTCGCAAGATTTACGCCGCAAAGAACCGATGCATTTCTTCGGGATGACATCAGAGTATATTAATGGTGCTTGCGGTTACTATGGGTTACAATATCCAGAATAAACGAAAGAGCGTGTATCGTGGCTAACTCTTTGCTGACAAAGAAATATACGTGTGCCTAGATCAGCTATAAAATATATCTTATAAAAATGAATCATATATTCATTTTTTTTGATCAAATCAATCATTACTTTTTTCTTTTATATTCGGGAAGAAAGTTCATTGCATATTACAATTACGTGAACTTTCGTTTGATAAATCATGATAAGATTATTCCGCATACCGTAAATTTTATCTCGAACATTAGACAGAAATATTAATTATTAATAAAAGATTATAATATCATATATAATCAAATAATAATTTATCAAATCATAAATGTTAATGGTTTTTATCTAGAGATAATTATATTTGCATGAGAAAAAAATTATATGATTGTAGAAGTGAAGGTATAGTTATAAAAAATATATGTGTAAATATAACTTATGTATTCTGATTAACGATGCAACTAAATACAAACAAAATCTAGTCCAGTTTGAAAGAGTTTCAGATTTGAAGTGTGTGCGCGCATGTGCATACATATATGTTGTATGCATGCATATGTGCTGTGGCGGGTGCGTATGTGTGTGTGATGCACGCTTTGGTAACCTTGGTTATAATAGCGGAGGTGCACAATGCTGGATCTTCATCTCTCGTTCCCTCATACTCCCATGCAATACATAGAATTGTTTAAATTATATCTAACGAGAATGTCTATTTTCATTCTTTTTCCTTTTTTCTTTTTTCATAGATTTATATTATATTTATTTATTTTTATTATATTATATTTATATTTTTTTTATCTGTTAAATTTTTATTATTTCTTATTAGCAATATTAATCCAATCATAATTTATCGTAATTTCAAACAATAAAGTTTTAAATAAAAATTGATTATTAATTAATGGGATGTTTTCTAATCAGTTTATCATAAATATTTCAATCTTTCTTCATCATATGATTGCATTCCTAAGTGATTAATCCATAGAATCACATCGCGAAGCTCTCTATTACTGTAGTTGTTGACAAGTAAAATGAAATTAAACAGACTTCTAACAATCTTATACTCATAATATATTTTTGTTGTATATTTGTTATAACCTATTCATTTACAAATTAAATTGAAAGTATATTTTGCATTTATAGTAATGTTATAAAATTATAAAAAAAATAAATATGTTTCATGTAAATAATATAAGCCATCTTTTAGAAGTTTACTGAACAACTGTGATTCTCGTGGTGTTGCATATCGACCGTCGCGAAAGTACGAAAAGGGATTGCAAAACTGCGGCGCGCACGAGCACATTCGCAGGCTTCGTGACGCTCCCATTCATTTACATGCATGATCGAGCGGAGTGGCACGAAACTCTCGTGGAATGGAGTGCTTGTTCTCCGCGCAACAACCATCTTCACGAGTACCGTTTAAATCCTTCCTTGCTTTTCTGTCTTTTGGATCTTTTTAATTTTTAATTATCCATGCAAAGTCTAATATATTTAATATAGAAGAAAAAAAGATTTTCAGAAACAAATAATCATAGAAATATTCGATCTCAGAGGAAAATCTTTTATACAGTGATAGCTATCCCAGATATATTATTGTTTTGTATTTCGATTTATTTCACTAGCAGTTCGCCATTTTCTACTATTCCTCTCGTTCTATTTGATATAGTGATCCTTCTTCTGCATCGTTCTGCCATAAGTATGGCGAAGACAGCGCAAATGTAAAGAAAGGACAACATGATACCGGTTATTGGCGGGGAACTGGCATATTTCACCGAGTATCCAGTAATCAGGCTTTTGTATACAATTTACTGTATGTTATATGCTCGTACTCTCTCTTGTCATGAAGAAAAAGAAAGCAGAGCAAAAGATAGGCTTCGAGAAAAACGATGTTGGCTGGAAAAAAAGAGGAAGGGGTAATAGAGAGAAAAAGACAATTCGAACATTTATTTAACATAGAAATAATCATAGATAAAGATAGTATCATTGATAATAGAAAATCATCATCAATCGTTATAATCTTGCTGATTTTCTTTAATTTTACATATGTTTTAAATATGATTTGAATAAACGAAGAGAAAATAAATAAAATTAATCAATGCTATTTTTTAAAAAAAACGAGAAAATATATCGATGGTCAATCTATAATTTATTCAAAATGATATCTATATAATTTTTTATATATATTTTTATAGATTGAATTTTTCAAATTAGTTAATTATAATATGAGAATTGTTCTTTGAATTGAATTAAATTGAAAAAAGAGAATCTGGGTATCATTGCCAGTTCCATTCGCACGATTGCTTACAATCGAGCTTGTTACATGGCAGTAGAATGCGCGTTTCAGCTGCGCACGGGTAGCTAGTGAGAGCAACACCGTTTTCCTGCAACGTCGAATAGCCCTGTGGTGAGAAGGGGTCAGCGGAAGCGTCAAACAACTTGTTGGAGACGTCGACCTATGTCAAGTAACAATGCTCGATTGATAGTATTGTATACGACCTAATAATCTTTTAAATGAATTTTTTCCCACTTTTATGCGTTAATACATAAATTCTATGATTTATAAATTTATTCTATGATAATTGTATATAGTATTATATATAGTAAAAAATAGTTTTTCATTGATGATATTTGATTGGTAGAACTTATTCGAAGAATAATGAAATTCATTTGCACGAAACAAAATTAGAATGCAAATATCTATCATAGGAATGATCAAAGTGGCAAGAAGATGGAATAGGAGAGCATCAAGCGATAATCGTTCAGGAATAATTTTGGTTCGTATCGAATCAATGCAAGGGTCGAGGTACGCCAAGTAGGTCGCCACAAATCCCATTGCTGCCAACGTGACAAACTAACCCGTGCAACGCTCCACGCTCGAGCGCGTTTTACTCCGCGGCGAGTCGCGTGCGGAACCTTGTTAACTTCGCGACTATTGGAATGATTACGACGAAACTAGTCAGATTTTAATGTTATTATAAATATAGCCGACAATTTCCTATGCCGAATAATCCTTTATTCTTAAAGATAAAGTTATTCTTAGAAATATAGTACCAAATATAGATTTTTTTTTCTAATAATAAGTTACACTTTGGATAAATTATTGTTCACGATAATCATTTGTCTAGTAACAAGTTTGGTTAATATTGGAAAGATACTTATTAATATTTTTTACTATTTTTAGAAAATTGTCAAGAATTATAGTTGAGAATCTGTTTTTATTAAGATATTATGCTCTTTGTTAAGATATTATTTTATAATTAAATATTTTATAAGATCGTTTCATTTCATGAGCATGAAAATTACATTTTGCGAAAATGCATCACGGAACATTTATTAGCCAGCTCGGAATGGCATGTGTAACAGCTAAAACGAAGTTTATATTTAGCCGCAGGAATATAGTTTTGTTTCTGTTACAAAGTATACAGTTACTTCTGGCAGTTTTCCTGATTTCATGCCATCTGAAATAATATTACATCTAGACATACTCAAATATTCTGTATAAACAAATCTTAAAAAACTGCATTTTTTAGAAAAAGAGCAAGAATTGTAATAAAAATTTACATTGGATTTTCATATGATTTGATTAAAATTAAATCTAACGCAATACGGAACGGTGCATAACCTCGGTTAACAGACGCTTGCGTGGTCGCACGATGGAAGCTGAATCTCTGCCATTGGCGTTTTGACAGTGCCGATAACGTCATTACACTGCAACCAGTCACGTGATAGCGATGCAGTTGTGTAACATATCATACACTTTTCTTGAATCGGTCACAATGCCCGCCAAATTGTTGATCGGAAATTCAATTCAATTTCATATAAATAAATCTAAACATCTAAGCGAGATAGTGGCAAATTTTACTAAAAATATATACTACTACTTATTAACGAAGTTTCTTCAATCATAGATACTAGGATGACAGATATCTCAATATATTGTATAAAATTCAATACTTTTTTTTTACGATCCTAATTAGTGAGGATTTTTTATATTTCTATAAAACTTCATCCAATTAAATGTTTCTTTTGAAAATGTTTATCTGGGATAAAAACTTGAGAAACGACCATACAATCGTTGATAGTTTTTAATAGTAGCAGCACGTGCCACTGACAATGAGTGCAGTGGAAAAGGTAATGTACGCATCGACAAACTTGTCTTCTATTCACGTATTCGTCACGTGATTCTGACTCCAGTTTCGCCGTGGAATTTTTCATTTCGCGATATCTTTAAATTTGCCTTACTTTAACGACTGATGTTATTAATGACATTTGGTTTATAAGTTAAATAATAAGTAATAAGAAAACAATATTTGTAATTATATAGGATAATCTTAATTCATAGATTATCTTTTATAATTTAAACTGATTTGTATTTTGCAATAAATAATTATTTTTAGCTATGATATAATCTGTTCTTTTTACATTACAAATCATATTGAATTATTTATTTATTATTTTAACTCTTAATCAATATTAACTATAACATTCGTTTTTATATAGAATGCATTTTTATAGATTTATAAGATAAGATAAAATAAGATTTTTAAATTTGCAGTAGAAATAAAAGAATTCACATAATTATTCTTACTTTACATAGACTATATTCACCTCTCATATTTGAAAGTATTTCTATATTATTTGGATTTGTTTTGCTAGTTACATTATATTTTCTCTCTTATCGATAGTTACACGAAATGAATTAAGCTTGCGATAACTTCCATCATTGTGACTGGCCAGTGTTTTATATTTTTATATTCAGTCGGTTGTTTACATCAAGCAGTTTGAGTTTAGTCGAGGAAATTGATAATACTAATTTATTAGGAGCGCACGACGTACAGACGAGGTAGTAAAATACGCAGGCACACTTGGCGCGAATCCAGCCGCACGTGCGGACTTGACATGCTGGCGAATGCTTATCGTAACGTACGATTTGTTACGGTTTTCTCCGAAGTATTTTTTTATCATTTTCGAAATTGAAAGTAATGATCGTGACTCATTATATTTCTATTTTTCTAAATAACATAATAATATACGATTTAGAATTTTATATATGATAAAATTATAATACAAAATGAATCATCGGAGTTCGTTATAAGATGTAAAAAATACATAAATTCCTATAGTTTGCGTTTTGCTTTGTTTCAATTTGATGTTGTTAGATGGCAGTGATATTTCAGCAATGGCGAACACTTTAGCAAACTATAATAAATTGATCTCTTTCAAATTTTTTTGAATTATTTTTTTATCATATTTTATTTATATATATCAATATTATTTATATATATCAATTTTTATTTATAAAATTTTTTTCAATAATTTACATTGAACAATTTTAATTATAGATGACAAGAATTATAATAATTAAACACGTTAAACATTTACAATCTATCCATAGTTTAATCTCTTTAAATTAAATGATTTAATTTTATTGCGTGATTCTGAATTACCAAGGAACATTATCAATGCGAACAAGAAGTATTGTTTCTATCATTATTCATCTCCATTTTAACATAATTAAATATTTTAAATATTAAATGCATATTTTCTTAATTTTCTTTTCTTTTCCTTTTCATTGTTGGTTAAGCATCTCAGTATATGAAATAATTATGAACCGATTAATAGATGTTTACTTGATATTTATATGGATTTGCAAAAATGTGATGATTTATATTAGATAATCAATTATTTTATCGAAGTACTGGAAAGAAATGTTTTTCTGAATCAATAACTTTGAGTATAGTATTGCATTACTACATCATGGACATCGAATAATTAATAGACCTTGCGAGATGTTTCGGTTAAAGTACGTAGCTAATCGATCAATTTTCAAAAACATTTTTCTTCGAATATTATTATAAAATTTTCACAATTTCTTTATTTCGTTTTTTTTTATTATAAATTTATCAAATTTTCAAAAATTTAAGTGAAACTAATGATAAGATTCTCGCTCGTATGTTACAGCCTATGGTTCAGAATCCTCAAATAGCGGAATCGAAGAGCGTGGTATCCCGTCAAGCTGCCGGGCGAGGATAGCCATTCGATCTTAATTTGCTCGAGTTTCCAATTGGCGTGATCGAAAGGCCTCCAAAACGTCGACCCCGTCGGTGATCAAGTTATCGGGGGGTGGAACAGGTGGGGGTGGGGAGCAATTGTCCCCAGGGTCTGACCCACCTCCCCCGGTATCCCCAGCCGAGCATACCGATACTAACGAGAATGATGTCGCTACGTCGAAATGCGTTGACAGCT
This sequence comes from Apis dorsata, assembly GCF_000469605.1. Taxonomy (NCBI): domain Eukaryota; kingdom Metazoa; phylum Arthropoda; class Insecta; order Hymenoptera; family Apidae; genus Apis; species Apis dorsata. Next base: position 209,028 of record NW_006263360.1, read on the forward strand.
TTCCACAGAGCGCTGAAACCACCATGAGCTTTGTCCTGCAATTGGGCACGGTAGAAACATCCCTCGAAAAGAACTCTGATACTTTGCCATCTTCGTCGATGAATCAGGAAACTTCAAACATAGCCGTTACTGGAAACGATGATACCGGCAAATCTCAGATTCTTCAATGTTTAGAAAGCAGCGCCGAAATTTCAGCCGGTCATGTTATTTCCTTCTCAACTGTAAAATCAGTTAGCGTTACTTACCCGATGGCGAAAGCTGTTAGGGAAGTGCAGAGAATTACTGGTTCTCAAACAAATACCACCCAGGTATTGTCGACTCGCGTGATCTCACAGAAAGTACCGTCGTCTATCCAGACTCAATCCGCACCTTTAACACTAAACGCATCTTCCAACATTACCCATATCCCGGTAAATACTCAGTCTTTGCCATCGCCAGGCAGCGGAATGGCACATGTATATCCTTTGCAACACGCGGTGTCTACACAGAACAAACAGCAAACTAGAAATCAAACAGTCACCTGTGAGAGTAAACAACAACAACAACAACAACAACAACAACAGACTACGATATCTAGTTTGCAAACTAGCATGCCCTTGAAGGTTCAACCAGTATCTTCGCAATTAGTTGTAAGCAACAATGCAGTTAGAGCCATCACTACCGCTACTTCATTGCCCAATATTCAAAGGATACATGTGAAGGCGCAAAATATCGTTGGACAGGCTCAGACAGTTAACTTGCAGAAAGTGAAAGCCGTGACTAATGTCAGTCAAGGGGTAACCGTTCAAAGAAATTCCGTACCGAGGATACAAACTGTACAAAAGACTCAAGTGTCAACAGTTACATCCCAAACTACCCAGTTCGCTGTTAATCAAGTCACGAACAATGCCAATATACAGAGAGCTCAACAAGGCAATCCGACGCTCCAGAAAGCACAAACGAATACCGCGAGCACACAGAAAGTAGCGCAGATCTATAATAACCAAAAGATGTCATCACAGATGTTAAATAGCCATCCGAATCATAAAGCACAATTACAACAAATAACGAGTAATCAACAGCAGGGACTACAAAAAATACAAGTTCAATCACAGAAAACGGTAACTGTGCCAAGACAACAATCAAACACTACAGCAGGAAATAATGTTCAAAAATCTAACAATTCTGTAGCTGGCATACAGAAAGTACAAGTAGTAGGACAAGTACAATGTCAACAGCAATTGCCACAGGTCCAAAAACATGTGCAACAAGTTCAGCCATCACAACATCAAAGATCACAATCTACAGCAGCCTTGCAAAAATCTCAGACTGTAGCCACAGTCAATTCTAATAGAGTACAATCAATCACCAATGTTTGCAAAAGTAATAGCGTTCCGAATATTACCAAAACATCGCAAAATGCCAATTTATTAACTGTGAACAAGCAACCAGTAATCTCACAGCCGCAAAATTTACAATCACAGCAAGTACATATCCAAAACTCGTCCCAATTACAACAACAGTTGTTACAACAAAGTTCACAACAACAATCGCAGCAACAAATGGTGCAAAAACAGCCACAACAACAGCAAACGAATACGAATTTACAAACACAAAGAAGTCACAATATTACAAACGTCCATCAAAAGGTTGCGACGATTGCGACAATTCCCAATAACCAACGAACCCAAGTAGTAAATTCTAAAATACAGCAGCAACAGATGGTAATGAGAGTAGGCGTACCAAAGAACCAAACACAAAATTTACAAAGCAATTTAAAAAACGTATCTCAAAAAATTACGAATACGGTTAAAAATTCAAACTCACAGAATGTCGTGCAACAATCATTGCACAGAAATACGAACGTGCAGCCAGTAAAAATAATCCAGCAACAACAGAATGTTATAGGACCGCAGAATGCTCAAAAACAACCTGGATGCATCAAAACAATACCGCCACAAAAACCAGCCCAAAGGAATCATACACAGAAAGTAACCGGTATTAAGACCTCTTTAAATACAAACGTAGCTTCTGTAAAAAATCAAGGATCAACAACTGCAGTCGCACAAAAGGCAAGCATCAAAACATTGCTTCCTCAACAGACTGTTGCTACGAATATGTTGATGCATAAAAATCAACCAATTAAAATTCAACAGCAAGCGATACAACAAAAACAGCTTATTACATCATCGCAGTTTCCTCAACAAATTAGGCAGCAATCTGGACAAGTGAAGACATTATTACCAGTAACTAGTATGGATACTCGCAAGGATATAGAAAACAAGTTAGTATTTTTAATAGATAGACTTGTTAATCAATTAATGATTAAAAAAGAAATTGTTCTTAATAAATTTATATATATTTATATTTATGGAAAATAAATTTGTTAATAAATATCAATTTCTAGAACTGAATCTGAATTGCGTGAATCGAAAGAAGATGAACGTCAACAACGTCCTACAACTCCAATTATAAGAATACCCCCTCCTTACGAGGTAACATATATTATAGTAAACATAATGCAAAATTTAATAATGAATCTTCAGAATCATTTTTGCAGTGTGCACTGTTGCATTTTGTAGTCATGTATAGTTGTTCCTAGAACACTTAATTCTTGATTATAGTGTCTTCAGTACGTCCTACAGGATCACAATTATGGCGCACCACCTCCACGAACACCATCGCCTCCGTCACCACCGTCTCATCCAAAGCAACCCATCAATGGTGGTGGAAATTCGACTGCAACTTCTCAGCATTCTTATATTTATGGAAAAGGTATATTTTTGTAATCTGTAACAATCCAGTTCAATAATGATGCAAGAAAAAATATATTTTTAATAAAATGTTATTCTTCATTATAGTTGTTACTGGCACTAATGTGGATGATGATGCAGCCAGTGTTATTAGTAGTGAAACAGGTAGAGATGCTGAATTGGAAGGTGAAGAAACAGAAACGGCTCCTGAAGGAGAAGGAGACGATGAAGACAGTGTTACTAGATGTATATGGTAAATATTCCTATTTAAAAATTAATCGATAAAAAATACTTAATAAAATTCGATATTTATTTTCTAGTGATTTTGAACATGATGATGGATACATGATTTGCTGTGATCGATGTTTGTAAGTCTAAATAAAATTGTCAAAATATATAACAAAATTTTTTATAATATTGTATTAACAAATATATGATTACAGAGTATGGCAACATGTTGATTGCATGGGTATAGATCGTTCTAACATTCCTGATGAGTATCTTTGTGAAATTTGTCGACCACGGCGTGTAGATAGACAAAGAGCACGTGCTTTGCAAATGCGTAAACGAGAAGAATTGTTAAATTCGGATACATCATCCGATACATCATCTACCAGTTCAGCAGATACTGATGTTGGTGTAAACACAATTCCAAAAAAACGAACTATACAACAGCAAATTCCTCGACGAAAATCCGAACCACCGCAAGTAAGGCGACTGAATAACAATAATAACAACAATAATAATAATGTCGCAAAAAGACAAAGAAGAGATTCACATCCGAGACAATCTAGTACTGTTCGTAAGAAAGAAACTACAAAACGTGGTCCAGGAAAACGTAAAGCTAAACGAAGAATGAGTTTAGAAGATAAAGAAGAAGAAACTCAAGATACATGGAGTTCCAACGTCGCACCATTAAGACAATGGATCGAACGTTACGAAGAAGCTGTAACGAATCATTATAGTCCAGAATTAAGAGCTAGGATATCATCTATTAAAGTGAATGGTACACATAGCGATTTAAGACAAAATAATATGAATGTTATTGCCACTGGAAAATATAGGCTCAATGTTCACAGTAACAATGTTAGGGTAAGTATGAACATATTTTATAATGGAAAATTTATTTTAATTATTTTTTATTTAAAATAAATAATTTTTATATAGTTTTTGGTGGCAACAATGTATCTTCCACCAAATACACCTGTCGTTGAATTACGTGGAAAGTATATGTTAAGTACACAACATCGACCATCCTATCCTCAAGGAAGACAACATACCCAGAGACCTGGACCTTTTGTATTCTTTTATCGATTACCACGAGATGGTACAGAAGTTTGTGTGGATACCAGAACGTATGGAAACGATGCTAGATTTGTGCGACGGAGTTGTAAACCTAATGCGGAAGTGAAACACTGTATAGAAAAGGGAACATTACATTTATATATTGTGACCACAACCGCGATTGAGAAAAATGCTGAAATTACAATCAGACATGAACAACACGATCTCCTGTTGTCACCTAATCCAAATAGCTCTATGATGCCTATTGTTTGTGCATGTAATAATCCAAGAGAATGTCAAATAATATCTCTAAATCAATTAAACAGAAGAGGAAGTAATGGAGCATTGGCTGAAAATGCTGATGGTCGAGAACGAAGACGAAGGGGTAGACGAAATACAATTTGCGAGGATAGCGATTCTTCGACTGTGATGTCTAATAGTACTATTATTGCACAACCTGCACCACCACCAACGACAGTATCATCAGTATCTACACCACTGAGAAGAACAGTTACAACCACTATAGCGTCAAATACAATGCGTCAACTATCTAAGGAGGAATTGACAGTAGTTCAACAGCCACAGACTTCTCCAAATTTAAATCAATCTATACCTTCGGAAACTAAGAAAGACAAAAAGAAAATGACCAGAGAAGAAAGAAAAATGGAAGCCATAATGAAAGCTTTTGAAAGATTAGAAAAAGCGGAACAAAGGAAGCAAGAAGTTCAAGCACGAAATGCACAACGAAAGGAATCTGGTGGTACGCATAGCGATAATGAAGATAGTCATAGTTTGACGATGCAATCTAAACAGAAACAACAAAATTCTGACAGACCTTTAAGACGGAAAAGAAAAAAAGGTAGAGCAAGAACTACTAGTACTTCTCAGTCACAAGGTACTAGCCGAAGAACAAGATTGAATTCTGCGGATTCCGACGAATCGTCTGGAGAAGAAAGTAATTCGATGCAATCACCACCTTTATTGAGTCAAAATCATTCGCAAAATCGAGATACTTCTTATTCTTCTTATTTAAATACGCCTGCCAAGAACACGAATGAAAGTGTGACGACACCTGCTCATCAAGGAATTCCAACAGCTGCTGGTCTGCTCTTAGCTTTAGCAAATTCTAATGCACCTGGACCTAGTTCACCACCTCTACAGCAACCAACACCAGTTAAGAGTCCAACTTGCGATAGTGGTGCAAGCAGCAGTTCTCAAAGTTCAACTCCATCTACTCCTTTATCTTCGGCTTGTTTGCTAGTCGCAGCAGCAGTTGGTCCTTTAGCTCCTGGCTTTAAATTTCCAAAAACCAAAAAAGTTCTAATGAATGAATGGTTAAAAGAGTCTCCTGATCCACCACAAAGCAATATATCTCAAATGTCACCATTACCAGCATTACCACCAGCTTCCACTTCGAATTCGATAAATTCTCTTTGTAGATCAGATTTTTCTTTACCAACAGACACATCAGCAGAATTTTTAACACAGAGCTATGCGGCTAAGAGTTTAGCAACTCTTGTGCAAGCAGCAAATTCCGTCTCTGGAATTTGCGATTCACCACCACAACGCAAACAAGCGATTAGTGGCAATACGGTATGCCCTGTCTCCACAGGATCTGCCAAAAAAAGATGGTTACGTCAAGCTATATCTGAAGAATGTGATTCACCGAATAGTCGACCAGATAGTCCGCCGACTAGTGAAATGGTAGCTCCACCAAAGAAAAGAAGAATAGCCAGAGAAAGTTTGTCATCAGATAATTATACTCCACCAACTACACCTACTATGTTAGTTCCTGAATCTACTCCGAATAATAGATCTTTGTGTCCTAATGAAGTAAGTTATTATTAATTTATATATTGAAATATTGTTTATAAATAAATTAAAATTTATTATCTTTTAATTGAATTTTTTTCCAGGATGATTTTATCGAGCATTTACAATCGTCATTAATTGAACAGAATGATGAACGTCATATGACAACAGAATCTATAAAACAGGAAGTTGTTTCACATGTAAATTCGGATGAGACTGTACGGCAAAAACTTTCTATAGATATTCCACAGAATTTTCAAGTTAAAACTATGAAATCTGAAAAACATATAGTACAGATGAATACTTCGTTGGTGAAGGAAGAAAACATTGGAATAAAAAAAGAAAAGAATATAGAAATGGATTGTGACACTTATATGCATTTGGAATCAAAGCCTTTTGTTAAAGATGAATTACGATCTATTAAAAATGAATTTGTCAACAATCCAAAGGATAAGAGTAAAGAAGAGTACATTATTAAAAAGGAAGAAAATTCAAACATAGAAAAAGGTACAGTTGAGATAATCGATCAGAATGAAGGTGATACAGAAATGGAAGATTTCAGCTCCCCAATTGCTGTTATGGAATCAGATGCAATTCTAAAGCAACGAGTAGCTGAAATGAGACTTGAATATGGAGGTGGTATAAATGAGATAGTTAAAATTGAAGATGATAAATGTGATGATGATAAAAGATCTGAGGATATAAAATGTGAAATAAAATCCGATGATAACATGTCAATTGATGAATTTGATGTTGAAGCTCAGATGAAAAAAATCACTGGCGATGATGGAAATGATTATAAAGAAAAAGTAGATACTAGTTCCGAAAAAGATAAAAGTATGGATGGCATCGAGGGTTTAATGGAAAGCTCTAAGGAAGATTCAGAATCTGAGGATAAAGAAATGGATGATGTAAAATATGAACCATCATTCAAATCATTTAATTTAAATCATGAAGAAAAATTGTTTAAAGAATTTGAAAGCAAATCTGATCCTGATCCTGATCCTGATCCTGATCCTGATCCTGATCCTGAACCTGATCCTGATCCTGAACCTGAACCTGATCCTGATGCTGATCCTGATCCTGATCCTGATTCTGATCCTAATCCTGGTCCTAATCCTGATCCTGATCCTGATGCTGATGCTGATCCTGATCCCGATCCTGATCCTGATCCTGATCCCGATCCTGATCCCGATCCTGATCCTGATCCTGATCCTGATCCTGATCCCGATCCCGATCCCGATCCTGATCCTGATCCTGATCCTTCAATGGAGAATAGTATTAAAGAAATTGAACAGATTCAGGAATCTCAGAAAATAGAACAACCGTCCGCATTTGTTACATCATCAGAAGAATCCATTTTCGAGTCTGCATCCTCTAATATGGATACAGAATCTATTGTAGAACCACCAAAGATTTTTCATTCCATTCCACCATTAAGTGAACGTATTCGTAAAAAAACAGAAACTACAAATGCTTCAAAAAGTCAATTGAATTTTGAAGCAGCTATAATCGAATCTACCATTAATATGGAGACAGAAGATGAATCAAAAAATGGTGAAGAAAAATCTATGCTTTCAACGGCTTTAAGAGAATTGCTGGAAGCCAAATTGGATGATCTGACACCTAATGATGCTAAAGAAGAAATAAATAATGCTGAAGAAAATAATACTATATATATCGAATCAAAATCTGAGAATTCGGAACAAAATATAGAAATACAAGAATCTGTATTAAAACCTATTTCTCAAAATGTTCATAATGTTCATAATGAAGAAATTCCAATAAAAGAAGAGGAAGTTCCACCTAAAGAAATCAAACGATTAAAGGATCCGAGAACGGTCGTTCCAAATAGTATGCCAGCTCCTACATTTAAACCTGAAACAATTCCTCCTGTTAAACGAAAGGTTAGAATAACTATAGAATAAAATCTTATTTTCGAAGTTATTCAACTATGTGTTTCTTGTTTATTCAAAAGTAATTTGTCGTTTTAGTTATCCATATCAGAATATCGTAAACGGAAACAACAATCATCTGGAACACCTCCAGAACCTGAACCATCGAGCGATTCTACAACAGATAAAAGCGGAGCTAGAGGTAGATCAGACAGTGCGAGCAGTGGAACTTCATCACTTAGTTCTGATGAAGAAGGTTCAAAAATTTCATTATCTCTCGATATACCAACCTTAACCACATTACCGCTTTTCAATAATGCGGAAGGAGAAGAAAAAAAAGGTTAATATAAATATAATATATAATAATAGATAATAGTAAAAGATTTAGACTACTTATGTTAAAAATAATATATTATTTCATTAATATTTTTATAGGTGGTGAGGAGGGAACAATTGGTTGGTCTGCAGCACCAACTTTAGTTGAGCGTCAAAGAGAAAATCTTACAGAAAGACTAAAACGAGAATTTGGATTATTTCTTAGCGACGACGAAGAAGAAAGAGCTCGCAAACACGGTAAATATTCTATACATTAGATTTTTATATTCTTAATATTATGCTCTTACGATTGTAAATTATTACAGGTCTAACAGCAGAGGCAATATTAAAAGCGCGGAAAGCGTCTCCACCTCATCCCAATGTATCAAATACTCCACCAGGTTATCCTTTACCGCAATTGCCTCCTCAACCTTATATTCCTCCTCCAGGATCCGCACCTATTCATTATCCTCAATTCCAAGCTAAACCTTGTTCCGTTCAATATCCAAACTTCACAGTCCCACAGAACACTTCACAACCAGTCTATGCAAATGCTACGCCTCAGACCTCTGCAAACAAGCAGACACAACAATTCTTAATACCTCAAGCGTCACAAGCACCGCCGGGCTCGAATCCATATCCTCCTCAATTTATTCCACCATCTACCACTGCAGTATCGATCTCCAAGTATACATCTGTGACTCCGCCATCTGGAAATCAAATATATCCTGCAACTGGCCAATCGCAAAAGCAATTTTACAATCATCCGGCACCAAGATCTTAACCCACATAAAAGGTAGTGCTATCGAAAAGTTATTAGTTGGGAAATTTTTATTATATTTGGCCGGATTATGAATTAAATCATTAATTCATAACACCAGAATAAACACCAGGTTCATGGCTGGTTGCTTAATTCCATTAGATTAAAATGTTAAGTTATCCTTTGTAGTTTAAAATGAAAGGGAGTGAAACAAGATATTTTGAGTGTGGAACAGAAAATAAATTCACGATCTTTTCTTTCTTATGTCGTTCGTGTTATAGCAAAAGGGTATTTAGATTATATATGACAAAATGATAATTCATGCACACGATTGACATGTGAGAAGAGATTCGTGATACCAGGTGCTACACTGTTCTCGCTTATATAAAAAACATTATGCGTACACCGTTGACTGCGAAGGAAGAAACATAAGAAATATTAATGCTTCTGATGGTTTCGGAGACGCACTCGATGGAATTCGCGTGGCCTAAAATGACAATTAAGTATTTTGAACTGGAAAAAGGAACAGAGAAAAATGAAAGAAAACAAAATGTAGTGTTCTTGTGTATTATGTATAATGACCGTGTTTAAGAAAATTATTGGCATCTAAGTATTATGGCCAAAAGTGTATTGAACATTGTACACTTTTAATATCGGTGAAATGGTGCCCTAAAAAACATTTATATATAGCATTAGTCCAATTTTGACGAAACTATAACAAAGTTGGAATTAATCCGAAATAATAATGGTGATATACATTGTTTCGGAAGCTCTACAGTTATATATATTATATATGTATACACAAATACACAGAAACAGATACACAAACGTGCATACTTACATTGTAATACGATTTTTCTGTAAATATCATTTGCATATATGCATAATATAACGATATTAAAATGTACATTTAACCTTAGTTAAGGATAGAGGGAGAGATACAGAAAAAGTTAAAACACTGTGCTGTGAGTTGCAATTTTTATTTTTATTTTTTTATGTTTTTTATTTGATTTCTTTTTTTCTTTTTCTTTTCTTTTTTTTTTTTTTTTTTTTTTTTTTAAAAAAAAAAAAAAAAAAAAAAAAAAAA
>NW_006263360.1:219149-221782 GCF_000469605.1 Apis dorsata
AAAGAGTATCGGCATGATCGGAATCTTAAAGAAAACAAAAAAAAAAAAATAACTTCATAAAAGAAAGATTTCATAGAATTCAAATGGAACAATATCACTGCACAGTGACAGATTCATTATCGAAAATTGGAATTACCGCTTTTCGATTCCATCGTGATGATGAACATCGATTTCATGGGAAGAAAATAAGCCTATTTAGGCTAAAATTGTACAGTTGAAAAGAGAAAATATAAATCTAGACTGAATTTCCCAGGTATCGATTTCATCACTCTGTACCTCCTGCTAAGAGTCTGACACATCTTTTCTTTTAAGAATTGTTTTTTTGCGCTCAAATTTTCAAATTTCCCTTCATTGTTTTTTCCTAAACACGATCGATAGTACAACATGATTTTAGTTGATATTGAGAGGCGTCTCCGCGACAAATATTTTTTATTTGACGATCCTTGGAAATCCTGAAACTAAACATTCATTCTGAAGTACAAAGCTCTTTAAGAGGCGATATAGAGAAAGAATGTATTAAAAGAGAGAAAGAGAGGGAGAGAGAGGGAGGGAGAGAGAGAGAGAGAGAAAATAAACTGCAATAAGAAAAAAGAAATTAGTATGGCAGGAAAATTGTAGGCTATTTTTTGTAAAGAAAAAAGTGAGAAAACGAATTAACGAATGCGTAAGTTGTTTGCATTTTTTTTTCGTTCTCGGAATTTGTAGATTCTTCTAATTGTTCCGTACTAAGAAGGATGTCAAATTTTTTTTAAAAATTTATTTATTTGCATTGTAAATTTAGTTATTTTCTTTTCTTCCTTTTTAACCCGGTGATCGATGATTTCTCTTATTTTTCTTTTTTTTCTACTTAAGTGTAAATGTTTGATTAAGGACAATTCGCCCAGTGTACAGTGTTGTACAAAGATTTCATATCGAAATCGTTGCGTATTTGTCGTGTGTACATATATAAATATTAAATACGTTAATTAATTACGATATTTCTTATTCGGAGTTCCTCGTTGTAATATGAGTTATGATTATTCGGCTCTTGTATACTTCGCAGATTTTAAACTCACATTTAATGTTCTATTCAAAAAGAATACATACCACAACGAATTATTTCTCTCGATCAAAGAGAAATTTTTTAGCTGGAAAATTTAAATTATACTGAATCTAAAGGCCATAAATATTTCTTAATTTCCACTCTATTTCCATCATGTGCAATAATAAAATATAAAAAAAATCATATAACAATTATCGAATCAAATATTAAAAGTGAAAAAAAAAACTATTTTGACATTTTTGACTTGTAAAAAAAATTGCACGAAATTACAAAATATTAAAGTATTATTCATACAGACAAAAAAAAAATATTTTCTAATGTTAAAAAAAGATAAATTACATATAAAATTTAAAATTTCGATAACAATATTCTGGATAAACGAAAAGTTACTTTTAATGAACATTGTTCTTTAAAGATTTATTTGTTACATTTTTATAATATTATATTTTTTCAGTTTTAAATGCTAATAAAGAGTTTTCAATCAGTAAAATTTTACATTTGAAAAGAAATGATCAGTGGAATTTTAGCACGCGACAAAGCCACGTTATATCGTTCTGACATGTTTTATTGGAAGGAAAAAAATGTTTAAATATGGTATCAAAGTTTAGAGAGATCTGTGACTAGGGAATAAGATATTAAAGAAAAGAAAATACAAAGGAATGAATTATTAAAAATTACAGAATTTCTGATACATTCTATAAATCTTATCAATAATAATATAAGGTATAAAAAGATCATATGTTAGACTCTCCAACCACCTCTTATTTAACTTATGTTTATTCGGCTACAGCTTCTATAAAAATAAATCAATATAAATATATTAACAAAAAGCAAAAATACTTGAAACCTGAAAAAAAAAAAGATACTTGAAACTTGGAAAACTAAACGAGCGATATTTTTGGCATTTGGTATTCCTTTATACTTTAGCCGATATTTTGTAATAAACATGTATACTAGTGTAAGTTACTTGTGTTGATCAGGTAATGTATACGTGAGATAAATGTGTGTATAGCTTACGTTCACTACCTGATTGACGATACTGTGAAACTTGTACATATTTTTGTAAGATAAATTTAAGTATGGACGTCTCCTTGAAATCTTTTCAAAAGAAAAAACAAACATTCTTTACGAACAGATAAAAAAGTAAATATAGAATGAAAATTAAAAAGGATAATAACAAAAAATGAAACAACAGTAATACGATTGCTTTTTGAAGTTACACACACATGCGTTCAGCTTTGTAATGTATTCTATTCGTTGTACAATAATTCTCTCTGGTTGCTCTATGGTATCTGTATAATGACATTCTAAAGCGATAAAAGGCGTTCTGTTATCATATAAAGAAAATATAAGTAAGACGTGAGTTAGAGAGGTGAGACGGCAAACCTTAGTAAAAAATTCGTTAGTACAATAGTTTCAATGTTGTAAATAAAACAGATCAATAGTGATTATTATTATTATTATTATAATTATCATTATTATTATTATTATTATTATTATTATTATTATTATTGTTATTATTATTATCATTATCATTATTATTATTATTATTATTATCATTATTATTATTATTATTATTATTATTATTATT
>NW_006263360.1:222829-223623 GCF_000469605.1 Apis dorsata
CTACTACTACTACTACTACTACTACTATTACTACTACTTCTATTACTACTACTACTACTACTACTACTACAACTATTATTATTAATAATATTATTACTACTATTATTATTATTATTTTTTATTTTTTTTATTACTATTATTATAATAAATCATTATTGTTATTATAATTATTGCTATTCTTATTATTATTATTGTTGTTGTTGTTGTTATTATTATTTTATTTTATTATTATTTTATTTTATTATTATTTTATTATTACATTGCTATTACTACTGCTATGACTATTACTACTACTATTACTACACTACTACTAAAACTACTACTATTCTAGTACTACTATTACTACTACTGCTGCTGCTGCTATTATTACTATTACTACTACTACTACTATTATGTTGTTATTATTATTAGTACTATTATAATTATTATTATCATCATCAACATCATCATCATTATTATCATTATTATATTTTTTATTATTACTATTATTATTTATTATTATTATACTATTGTTGTTGTTGTTGTTATTATTATTATTGTCATGATCATTAACATCATTATTATCACTGTCACTATTATGATCATCATTATTATTAGTATTATTACTATTATTATTTTTATTATAATTATTATTATTATTTATTGCTATTATTACTTATTATTATTGTTGTTATTATTATTATCTCCATTATTATTATTATTATTATTATTATTATTATTATTATTATTATTTATTACTACTACTACTATTACTACTACTACTACTACTACTACTACTACTACTACTACTACTA
>NW_006263360.1:223669-223961 GCF_000469605.1 Apis dorsata
TACTACTACTATTACTACTACTACTACTACTACTACTATTACTACTACTATTATTACTACTACTACTACTACTACACTACTCTTACTACTACTACTCTTACTACTACTACTACTACTTCTACTATCACTACTACTATTTTATATTACTATTACTATTTACATTATTATAATTAATATTAATATTATTTTATTATTATTATTATTATTAATACTATTATTATTATTATTATCTTATTATTATTATTATTATTATTATTATTATTATTATTATTATTATTATTATTATTATTAT
>NW_006263360.1:224018-231711 GCF_000469605.1 Apis dorsata
TTATTATTATTATTATTATTATTATTATTATATTATTGTATGTACATATATACATATATATATATAATTATATGTAGATGTATAATTATATATATATAAAAAAGAGTTCGTCTTTATAATAGTATCGAAATACATAATTTTTTTATTTGCAATTCACTGTTACATGTATGTGCCTAGTTATTAGCCACGTTGCATTATATTCTATATTGTATAATAATTTAATTCGTACTATCGATTAATGAATGTAACAAGTTCTTCGATATCAAACTCTATATGAATATAATATTATGGCGTAACGTGTAAAGAGCTCATATTTAGGCATACATGAAATTTAATAAATCGGAATACATTTTACGAATTAACAAGTCTTAAAATTCTTTTATTCTGTGTACCTTTTTCTTTTGTATTCATATATCTATATGATTCGAAAAAAAATTATCTCCTAATTATTTCTTATTTATTTTACTCGTTATCTGATACCGGAGTCAACCTATTTTCATATACTACGATATTATCATAAATTAATTGTCAGTTTTCTTATCACGGTCAAAAATTTTCCAGAACTTGTAATCTCTAATCTACTGTCTATTTTTTCAAAGAAATGCTCGCAAACCCGCTATCTGTGTTCGCGCGTTTCGATTGATCGATTCTCGTCTACGTCATCGCTAATAATCACCGCAATTGGTCGAGACAAGCACAAGCGGCAGGCGTCTGCTATGACAGTCGACTCAGCAGCGTCCGACGCGACGATCAGCAGACAGCGCAATGTCTTTGTCGTCCCAAGTTCAGTTGGACGCAACAGCTGTAGAAAATTTTTGTGAATACTTACGTATACCATCAGTTCAACCGAACGTTAATTATGGTAAGCAATTTGAGATATTAAATTTTTAGCGTTTCTAAATCATTTGCTATGATAAACAATGCGAATAGTTTTTGAATTTCACATGTATATATATACATATATATATATATATATATATTATAATATATATATATACATGTGATAGATATATATCTTTAAAGATACGATTATCGTATATAAAAATCGTGCACACATATTGCATACCGGGATGAAATTGATCATTTCCTTCTTAAGCAAATCATACATTTTTCATGGAATACAAGACCCCTATTTTTACATATTAATCTTAATTAATTAATTCACAATGCTCACGCATTTCTACATTTATGCAGACAGACAATCTCTCAGTTAACTCAACCAAGTTCGAAGCGTCGGAGACGCTACCCAGTCATTGCATGCCCCACCCTGTATGGAATATTATTTCTATTTTTATATTTTTTCATTAAGATGACAATATGCATTTTAATCTTCTACAAAATTATTTTTTCTACTTTGTTATACTTCGCGAAAAAATGGAAATTTAATGACTTGAATACGATCGTTATTTAAGCATGATTCGTGACTGACCTAAATTGTACGTAATTAGTAATTTCTCTTAAACTTTATGTTGCCTTATTCGTTTTTTATATCTATTTGAACTAATTGAGTTTACTAATAAACAATTATTAAAAAATAATACTTTTGCTATAAATAATTTATTGCATAATATATTAGTTACATTGTAATGATTGATAATCTATATGAAATTTTGTAAATTTTTTTATAAAAAATGTTAATCATTGCAAAAAATAAAATTATTTTTTTTATGAAACATTAAAACATCAGAAAACAATTTTGAATTTCAAAAATAATGAAATAACTTATATTTGGACTAAAAAAATATAGAAATCTATATATTACTAAAAAAAGAATGATAAAATTATTATAATTAATATATATTATCTATATTAATTTAAGATTTTTATTTTACAGATGATTGTGTCGCTTTTCTTGAGAAACAGGCAAAGTCTCTTGATTTACCTATCAAAATATACTATGTTGACCCAAAAAAACCAATTGTGGTTCTCACATGGATAGGCATAGATCCGTCAAAACCAGCTATTTTATTAAATAGTCATATGGACGTTGTACCTGTTTTTGAAGTATATATTATAATTATTCATATTTATTAATTAACTCCTTAGATATGACAAATTTCAAATAGAAAGATTGCAAAATTGATATTAATATAGTATCCTATAAATTGTTTTTTTAATTATTTTAAATCTCTTTAATATAATTCTAAATGATATAAAAAAATGTTTTGAAAAATAAAAGTATCAAAAAATTTTTTGAAAAGAAAGTAAAATGATTTTCACTTATAAATGAAGCAATATAAGTTAACATAGCACAGATGTCAAATCTGATGTCAAATCTGAGGAATTAAATTAAGGAAAAAATTAATAAATCTATAATATATATAATTAATAAAGAAAAATTTTTAGGATAAATGGACTTATCCTCCTTTTGATGCTCATATAGATGAAAAAGGAAACATATATGCACGTGGTAGTCAGGACATGAAATGTGTTGGAATTCAATATTTGGAAGCAATTCGCCGTATGAAACTTACTGGACAACGTTTTAAAAGAACAATTCATATTTCTTTTGTACCAGATGAAGAAATAGGAGGAGTTCTTGGCATGGAAGATTTTGTACACACAAAAGACTTTCAAGCTTTAAATATTGGTTTTGCATTAGATGAAGGTGTAGCTTCACCTGAAGAAAGTTTTTTTATGTTTTATGGAGAAAGATCAATTTGGCATGTTGTAATAGAATGTTCAGGCAATCCAGGTCACGGATCTCTTCTACTGGATAATACAGCTGGAGAAAAAATAAGAGTCATAATTGATCGTTTTATGGATTTTAGAGCTAAGGAGAAAGCAAAATTGGAAGATCCAAAAATACAGCTTGGTGATATTACAACTATAAATTTAACATTATTGAAGGTATGTAAATTTTTTAAATTTATTCACTTAATTCATGATTATTATATATTATATTATTTTAAACATTTTAATTAAATTATTATATTGAAAAAATATAATTAATTTTATTTAAAAAATTACATGACTGTTCATGTTAGGAAAATAATATACACAGTAAGTATTTTAATAATAATTAAATATAGTAGTATCATAATTATTATTTTATATATTATTACTATTGTAAATTGTAAAAATAGTTTATATCATTTATATTATATATTATATTATACATTAATAAATCTATAATATATAGTATATTTTTTATATATATTGTATATAGTATATTTTTTGTATATATATATAGTATTATATTAACTATATATACAAAAAATAATTTATTTCAGGGTGGCGTACAACCAAATGTTATACCTCCTTGCTTGACAGCAATTTTTGATTGTCGACTTGATCCTTCTATTGATCATTATGAGTTTGAAGCTATGATTAAAAAATGGTGTGAAGAAGCTGGTTCTGATGTTACATATTCATTTGAACAAAAAAATCCTAAAGTTGAAAATACAAAACTTGATGATTCTAATCTTTTTTGGATTGCTTTTAAAAAAGCATGTGATGACCTTGCAATACAGTTACAAATAGGAATTTTTCCAGGTGGAACTGATAGTCGATATATAAGACAGGTAATGATTTTCTATTTTTATAAATTATTTTTAAATACATTTTTTTTTTAAGAATTGTTTTCTATTCCAGGTTGGAATTCCTGCTATTGGTTTTTCACCCATGAATAAAACTAAAATGCTCCTTCACGATCATGATGAATATTTGAATAAAGACATTTTCTTAAAAGGTATTGAAATATATATGAAAATTATAGCAGCAGTAGCAAATGTCTAAGTCAATATATTAAGTTTAAAAAATATTTATAATATATAAAAATATGATGAAGTAAATAAACAACCTAGTGCAATAATGCATAAAGTTTAAAAATGTTACATAAATTTTAAAATTTATAATTGTTATAAAAATATAATTTATATATATGTTATATATATTTATATAAATATATCAAATTACTAAGTAATAACTATAAAAGAAAAATGTTCGATATATAAGTGAAAAATTAATATAATCATATGATGATTCAATGGAATTCATTATTTCAACACACTGTCAGTTTTGGTAGTTAGAAAATAATTGAAAACAAGTTTCTAAGAGAATATCAATGCGAATGATATGTTCCAACAATATGGAAAAGAAAATCTCATCAAGAGGAACAGAACTGATTTAAATCAGGTATTAAAAAGTGTATTTATGGATTTTTCTAATGAGTTTGTATAACTTAATATTTATTATGAAATCTTTTTATAAATCAAGTACAAAATAGTACAAGAAATATAGTACAAAATATTTTTTCTTCGTAATTGTATATAACATTTTATAATTGATGATTTCTGTAAAGGTGTTAAATTTTTTTTACATAAAGTTTACTTTAAAAATTTTTATTACATATGTAACAATAATATATATATTTTAATGAAAATGATAAATGATTATTTAAACTATAATATATATATAGTTATATATATTTATATATAGTTTAAATAATCGTTTATCATTTTATATTAATATATTTATCCATTTTAAAACTTATAGCAAAAACCGTTATATTAATAATATATTTTTATGTATAATAGAGTAAATATATTGAAAAAGTCGTCTATTAATTTTAATAATATCGAAAATTTTATTTTAATTGAAATTTTATAAAAATATAATCATGCTAATATATTTTATTATTATTTAATTTGAGACAGTAAGTTAAAATCCATTTTACGGGATAACAATTGTATTAAATTCTTTTTTCATGTAAAGTCTATAAATATATATATATATATATAAGTCTATATATATGTATATATATATATATATATATTCATGCTATTATTGCTATTTTTCATTTTTAAGATAACTACCGCCCTCCCCTCTCTATTAGAATGATGGGCTCGTCCGATGTTTTCATCTCCTATCATAAAAAATTTTCGTGCAATCAGTATATGTTGTAAAATATTTTGTTTTCAAAGAATAACAAAAAATAGAAATTTTTTTTTAAGTTATATATGAAATTAAAATATATTGAAATAAACATAGTAACAGTAACTGATTTTTCATATATTGTTTGGATTCGGCCATTTTGAAGTGAGGAAGGTAAGGGAGAAGATGTGCAATTGTTGTCATTCATATATATACTGCAGTGTCTATCGTTGCCATTGATAATTTAATGAATACCTATTTCCAAAAAATAGTTATTTTTAACAGAAATAATAATTCTATATAAAAATAAAAAAGAAAATTTCCTTGTACATATTCCTTGGTCGGCCATGTGTATAAGTACATCGTTTAAAATGTCTTCACAACCCATACTGAACAGCCAATAAGGAGAGGGCGGTAAAACCACGTGACCGTTGCTGGCCAATCGTCAGGACGAAATTTGAAATCGTGCGTGGTCTTTGTTCACTATCCTCCCGTCAACGTTACTTCAGTTCCGTAAAGGGGGCCTTGTGTCGGTGTCCGTTTATACATGGTCGCTGCCAAAAATCGCATAATTCTCTTGTAAATATATGTGTGAAAGTGGTGCTTGGCCGCGAGGACGACGTGATTTAAGGATTGTCAAACATACGGTAGGTCTTGTTATGTTTTATCATATGCCGTTCATACAAGTCTTGTCGAAAAATCATGAAAAAATATTTTGTGTTCTTTGCCGGCCCGCCGAGCCATCATAGCTTTCGAGTGTCAAGATACAAGGGGGCAGTCATGACGCTTTCAACGCCAATTTTTTTTCTTCTACTTTTCATTGTATGGAGTTTATTATGCTTTATGATATATCTATATTTACATTCGTGTTTAATTATGACGATTAATAGTATACGCTTAATTTGCCAATAATTCGATGATTCGAGAATTTTTTTACTTCTGTAACCGGTATTTTTAGGCCATTTAGATACGATAAATTCATGATCGGTCACAAGATTCATACATTTGCCGCGCTCCGTCGATTTCGTAGCGTAGGCGGCCGTGATCATATCACCATGGCAATTATTTATTAAGCGTACAATGCTCCATAAAAATAAACAATCACTTGGCTTGTGTGTCAAATCGAACTCAATGAGTGATTCATCATAGACCTAATGGATCTCTATATAACTTTCGGCGGGAAGAGAGTGTATTACCGGGAAACCTTACTGATATAATATGAATTTCCGGTGATGAAAGCTATTGTTTTGCCGCGCAATATACTGTACGCAATGTCATGTTTGCACTTATACTACGTATCATTTTGATTTACTGTTGTATTCATAAATGATATAAAGAAATAATTATGCACAAAAATGATTTTCTAATTTAATAAATCATTTTTATTAAAAAAAATTAATTCAATTACTATTTAAGCAATTTATGATTTCTATATTCATTTCGAATGAAATCTAAATAAATTATTATTGATTTTCAATTGCATATCAAATCAGGTTAACATACTGTTTATTGTTTTTATCATTATTTATTTATTATATAATATCGTTTTATATATGAATTTCTGAAAAAATATTACCAAAAATAATTAAACATTAATAAAACAAATTTAATGATAAACAGTTGTTGGCTTTTTATTAATTAAAATTTACTAATTAAAATAAAATAAATTATTTTTCATAAATGTAACAAGCAATGTACGCTTAAAATAATTAACGAAGCTAACCCAAAGTTTCCCTCGTCTTGACTGCAAGGTAATCAATAACATGGATAGCAATTAAAAATGGTCATTTTCAGTGGAAATTAAGATTTATAAGAAATAAGCTATTTTTCAGCTAATTTTCAGATAAAGCAAAGATATTTATGATATTATTATAAAAATATATTATTACATTGTTGTATAAATTATTGTTTCTATAAATATGTATAATGATATATTTATTCATAATAGAATTATATAGTTTTTCATTGAATCGTCGTCAGAAAAAGAGATTTTTTTGAAAATATTGCAAATAACGAGTAGTAAGGAAGGTCCCTCGAGCACTTTCAAGCCTCACCGCCACGAAAGCTATTGACCGTGGGAACCTTCTGGGAACCCTACCCCTCGCCATATGCCCACCGCAGGAAATATCCTACAGGCTCAACCGAAATTTACTTCGCCATGTTTCATATTCACGAATGATTATTTGTCATTAAGAAATATTTCTTATATTATTAATGCTTTTTGTTTATTTAGTATTTTTGTTACGTTTTCATAAAAAAAATTATTTCTTATAACGTTAATTGATAAATTGTCATTAATATTTTTTTCTCTGCTTTTTTTTTTTATTCCCTTTTTTAATTTTAAACTTTAAAAAAGTATTAATTTTTAAAGTTTTAATTATTTTATTTTCCAAATAATTTCCAGTGAAATAAATATTTTTACATATTTTAAATGAGATGTGGAAAATAGGAATTGATAAATACGAAAATTTGCTTATAAATTATTAAAAATATTGTAATTATATATTTCAATATTTTTTTTTATTTCGTTTTTTTCTGTTTACTCGTTTGAGATGAACATTTAATTCGATTGTTTAGAAATGAAATGAGTCTCTTTCAAACACGTTAAAAAGTTATATTAAAAAATGTGAAAAGATAACTATAAAAATAGTTCGTAAACTATGCTTTTATGTGATGTTTATGATCTCGATCCTTTGTTATTATCATGTGAAACATTTGTAATACAATTTTTTAGAACGATGATAACGTGACGGATTTTACGCTTATGTTTACATTGTTTTTTTTTTTTTTTTTAAGCGATGTTAATATATCAAATTTT
>NW_006263360.1:231857-241522 GCF_000469605.1 Apis dorsata
CCTTTGGTAAATATTATGAAAAAACGGTCAAATATTATCAATGTGAGATATTTGCTCATTCGAATATTTTGATTTTCAGCGTCCTTATATCTCTTCTAATCATTATTTAATCGAAATCAAGGATCGATCTTGCGTTTCGGTAACTATTGGTATTATGACACACAACAACTTGTAAGTCGCAAATGTATAGAGAAATTCGTTTTGTCGAATGCAGATTGCGTGCCATTCGACGTAACATGCAAAATTTTTCAGAAAACTAAATCGGTTCTCTTCGGTGAAAGTAAAATAGAAAGTAATTCGATTAAATTAAGTTTATATCGAAGCTTAAAGTTTATATCGAAAATCGATTTGTCACATCATTTATATAATTAGTATTATTATTTTCCATTACTATTTTTTATTCTATTTAATGTTCTTCAGTATTCAATATTTTTTTTTAACCATCTGTAAGATTAAGAAAAGATTAACTGTAATCATAATTGCAACAATAAATGTAAGAATGATATTTTTTCGCGCCAATTTGCCATTGGTACACGTCCACGTGTACATGACGTTCCCGCGTTCGATCTGTTTTTCTGTCGATGTGCAAAACGATATGACGTACATACTACGAAATTGGATTTCCAACCGCGCAGACGTCTATTTCTAACCAATATTCGAACTATTAATAAATCTCTTCGTAATATTATAACGTATAAGAATAAATGAAAAATTACATTATAATTTACTTTCAATCAATCTCTCGTAGGAAGTTCGGTCAATAATTAAAATCAAATGGACAATTAACAAAAGTAAAAAATGTATCTAAAGAAAGACTGGCTTGATGCATTTTCAAACTGTCTTGCAGCAGGCAAGAACCGAGCCATACCACCACTACTACCAACTTCATCGTTCATTTGTAAGCGTGCACACGCACACGGTGGTAGGGATAGGGGGGTGCAGACACGCTCGTAGCTCTCTCGCAAACACTGGTCGACTGGCGGCAGGGATATCAGATCGATACTCGGCGAAAAGCGCGGGTAGGAGAGGAGAGCACACAGCTATACGTATCTCTACGGTTGGTCCATCGCAAGATCCAGACTATGGGCTCTCTCTCTATGCACTCGGATACGCCCCTCCATTTTAATACCAACCAAATTCACTCTGTGATTAATCTTGATATTATTTAGAATTGTCGACAAACATTCGCGAAAAACACCCAATATTTGTTTATTTTCTCTTTAATTTTTTTTATTTTAATTTAAGTAATATGTAGTTTTTAATAAATAGAGAAAAAATTTCGATTGGTTAGAGAAAATAAAAAAAAAAAAAGCAATTAAATTTTTTTTAATTGTTGACTCAACATTTATATTATTACCGATCTTCTTATGGAAGATAAATTGTTATAATTATATAATAAAATATAATCAATGCAAAAAGTTAAAAAAAAAGTGGAATAATTTAAATATCTTGAACATAAGTATTAATATTAACCAAACGATGATTTAGTTGTTTAGAAGATGATATCTTTTTTGCAGATAGATAAGGAAAGCGAAGATTATGTTGCGCAGAAGGAAGCAGTTCATCTTCTCGTCTCGGTGTAAAGTTTTTCGCGTTACTCTCTTTTTACTAGTCTGATTGACCTCGTTGGTTAGTCTCTAGAGCCAAGAGGAAAAAGAAGCCAGCTGTGCTCTCGTTTCTTCTAACTTTATAGCGCGAAAATTGTATCAGGAAACACGTGGTCAGTTCGGTATACATCTTCGATATATCTTCGTTCTTTAAAACACTTTCATGTTGTTTCACTCGATATCAAGCATGCATTTGCGTGTATTTATTTCACAGCCTTGAAAATGATGTCACCGGAAACCAATGTTCTTCGTTGCCTCGCGCTATTTGTAATAGTTTATTCATATAATTTGTTTAACGTATATCAAATATTTTCGTATGAATTATTTTGTAATTTCTTTTCACATTTTTCTCTTTTTATATATAATCTTTTTATAATAAAATATTTTTATATAATAATCTTTAAACTATATCCTATGAATATTCACATTTATTATTTTTCAATAAGTTTCGTTTAATGATTCATATTTAAAATCCACATATTTATAATTTTCATAATATTGAATTCGAATTAAATGAATCTCTGAGTAATAAGAAAATTGTTTATGATAATTTTCACATAAGAATTCCAAATACTTTTGTTCATTTCTTCAAGTAATATTCTCGTCACGTTGTTCGTCGACAATCACGAAACGAAATCCCATTGCTCGAGGAAATAGAAAAATTTCAACGGTAATTTCGGAGATTAAAAATTTCGATACCTAACTTAGAGGTATTTTTGTAAGCACCTGGTAAGCTAGACCCAAACGATCTCTCATTATATTTTTTCCACTATGTATCCTTTCATTATAAAATATGCCAAAATAATCGAGCCAAAAATGTATATATTTCAACTGTATGACCGAAAACATTATTGAAACTATGCATAATACTTGTTCACGTATTAGTAGCAGTGTTCCCACTTTATATAGCCTTGTTTAAATTTTTTATATCTTATATAATAGAATAGAGAGCTCGAAGAAAAGAGCATCACTTTCTCAAACGTTTTATTAAGCGTCTTAGTAATCGATTAATTTGAAGATCATTAGAAAGAAATACTTATGGATTATTTAATTGATGACCTTTAGTCGATACCTTATTTTTTAAAATTATCTAAAGATCATCGGTATAAGCATACGAATTAAAAACTCTTTTCCTTGAAAAGATTCTCGCGTTGATTGATGGAAAGATCATAAAAAAAAAAAAAGGCGAAATTACTTGGTTGAAACAATGCGATTCGTTGATGAATCCTTTCCCCATTCCAACGTCGATATTTGCTTATTGGTCAAAGAATATTATTAACTTGCTAGCCATTCCATATTATTTTGATGTCGCAATAAAATCTCTCATACAAATGTTGCTCCATAAACATTTCGAAGCTTCGGATAGTAATAGCTGAGCTCGAAGCATTTTTAAATCATTTTTCTATCCTTTTAAACACATGTTTCGAAACTTATTCGAATAATAATTCCATCAGGGTCATCGTTGCACAGACGCATATGAGAAGGGGAGAGAAATTGCGTGACCTATTTGCATACAACGGCGGAGAGGAGAGAAAAAAATGTAACGTCGTCGAGACTCGGGGAGTCCAGGTCATGAACATTATCGGCGGAAGTGTGGCCCGTTGAGGAAGTAGCCGGTAAGCACCGCGGCCATGGGAAAAGATCCGACCCGTGAGATGTCTTGCGTTTTCACGGCCGTGAAACTGACGTTCGACGTGTACAAGCTTTACACACTTGTATTCCTTCCAATACACAACGTTAAAAGGTCGAGGTTTCGTTTTTTTGTGGAATATTTAGTCAAGTATCAATTTTCCCCATTCACTGCTGTTTTCTATTAGAAAAGAAAAATTCTTTTGCTTACTATACACATAATATCAAATTTCTTTCCCTCAAAGTGATTTTAAGTTCATCGATAAGAAGATTACAGATCGCATTACGGGTGAGGAGATGTAGAGGAAAAAATTAATAAAGAATAATAGAGAGAAAGGATGGGGTATCGAAGCATGAGAAAGCCCGAGGAATTGAACCAGTGCTAAAAATTCGTAGCTACCTGCCAGGAAAGACTTCCGCCGTCCGACACGCTTCGACTCTTTTCTTACCTGTCTGTAATGGTAGTTTCGAGAACAAAGGGATAGCCAGCCTTTACACCTGTACCTCTGCAAATACCACAAAAATCAGCTCGCGAATTTTTTAATCCTTTTTGCCGAATTGTATTCCTTCGTCCAAAGAAAATACATTTGCTTTCGAGAACACGCTGATTTAGAATTCTTATTAATCTGTTTTAACGTTCAAAGATCGTAATTTTTCTCGGTATTCGGTTTGAAAAATTGTTTGGGAAAGGCACATGTTCCAAAATTTCATATCAATAATTCAAAAACACTTTGAGACTTTCTTCGTTTCACTAACATTCTGGTATATTCTTTTTTCTCGATCTTTACTACTTTGTCTTGTAATTTATGCATATATATATTTTATATATTTTATATATATATATATTTTTTTATCATAAATTAATAATTTTTCTTTGATCATTTTCATCATTGAGAACAAAGTTTAAAGATTGATAAAGATTAGGATGGAAAAGTTGAAGGTCGAATTTTCGCTAACAGCAAGGGGAGAAAGCTCGATGAGAAGGGCGCGAGAGCGTGCAAGAAAATACAGCTGCAGAGTTCGACGACACGTAATGAAATTGACTGTTCTCGGCAGCTGGCTGCCGTTGTGAAGTAATACCAGGCAAG
This sequence comes from Apis dorsata, assembly GCF_000469605.1. Taxonomy (NCBI): domain Eukaryota; kingdom Metazoa; phylum Arthropoda; class Insecta; order Hymenoptera; family Apidae; genus Apis; species Apis dorsata. The sequence goes on from NW_006263360.1 coordinate 236,182, forward strand.
AATAAAAACATGCCGAACTGTATTTGGCATTGTAAATTTATAGATGATGTTAATACACGTCTTTTCGTTCGAACAAACTTATTGACAGAGAGAGAAACGATATCTTTGAAATATTCTACCATTAGTAGAATAGACAAAATACGAATTGAAGTAATAATAATATAAAAGATACGATTAATAAAATTTGTGATACATATAAAATATAATGAAAGAATATTAAAAAAGGAATGGACGAAGAAGATTAGAATAGTAAAATGATTTGTGCACTATAGATTATTTGATTTTATATCGCGAATCGTTGCATTGTAAAGCCGTATATTTCATAAATTAATAATCACGCTATCCTCGCATTGACCGATCGTAAAACTTGCCCGCAAATATATATAATCTATCGAAAAACATACAGTTTGTCTTAGTTTAAATTTATTTATAATTTGATGTTACGTAAAATGTTACAAAAAATTTGTAAAAAAATTATTAATTGAAATTTTGAAAATTCTGTGTGTGCAATATAATTAATATATTATATTATATATATATTATCGGTTTGTCACATCAGACTGAAAACTCGTACATCGTTGTTATCGAACTGGTCGACAAAAGTTCATTTATTAGACGAACACGATTCACATTCGACTCACTTCATAAGCCCTCTTCTGCACGATTCAAACCGGTTCTCGAGAAGCGATCACAAAGAATCCCGCCGTTTTACGTGCACGCAAGCCTACACCGTCAATTGGCCGACTTTGCCTCCTCTCAATATTTATAAAAATTATTTTCCGCTTTAATCCATTTTATTCGCGTTCGAAAAATTCGAAAAATATTTCGTTAAAGGGAATATCGTTGAATATTAAAAATCATTTTTCTCTGATACGATGCTCGAATATTATTAGAAAAATTTTCGCGCGTTATTTAAAATATTTTTTTAATATCTAATGCAATTTATTTGTTACATTTTATCGTGATGAAAACGTTTCGCGGAATATTTATGATATTCTTACGATTAAGCCGCGTAGTTATGGCCGCTTTCTGCGATAAGAAATATGTATCTCGTCGACGGCACGTTTACATCTTAAGGTCAATATTTGCCCAACCAGTTTCTTATATCACTAACAGGAAACTGTTTTTGGAGAAATCCTTTTCGGAAAGATATCTTTCTCTCTTCTCCACCTGTATGGTTAGACATTGACTTCTTTTTACCGATACTGGTTTCAGTTCCAAAAGAAGTTCATCAAACTCGTTCTCGACTAGTCGAATTCAAACTAGTCGAATTCAAACAATACACTATACACCTTTTTTTTTTTTTTCTTCTATTTATTCTATAACTTATTTATGAGAGCCCGGTTTCTTATATTGGTGTTTTTTTGCAGATTACAGAGGAGTCGAATCAAGTATAAAACTAGGCTGACAACAAGCTTCGTAATTCATGAGTTTTCCAGAGGGAGAAATACCAGATCTTCCCCTCGGATCATCTTCCTGCTGCCCCCACTCCCTTCGGTTTATCAATTGCATCGTCTTGCCACAGACATTTCGTCAGGTGTGTTCCAAGCAACACACAGCTGCGCCTGTATACACGCACACACAGTTACGAAAGCCTGGTGAAAGGGAAATCTCGTCGATTGTTGTAACGCGGAGGAGTTATCGTGCTCGAGTTGAGTTTTATAGCGTTGTTACGTCGTTCCAACGTCGCTGCCGCTCTTTTAACCCTTTAACCACCAACGCTGCACATTTACACCCTATCTACGGGACTATTATCTTCCTTCTAAACGTGCAAATATATGCACCCTATATGCACACTTTAATTAATGAAGATTACATGGAAAATTTTGTTTTCTTTTTTTTTTTTTTTTTTTCCAACATTTGTAGTTCAATAGTTGCTTTGATTCCAGATTAATTTATTATGATCAAAGAAAGATGGATAATTTTCTTAAGAGAAAATCTTGTTGATCTTGACTATTGGAAAATGGATACTTAGAAACATTTATTTTATTGCCAAGTAGACGATGCGTAATAGTCCTCATTACCTTTGCGGAAGGTTGGATCATAATCATTTTTAGAAAGTTTCCTCTTTCAAGTTACGTCCATGTTCATTTACGAAAGGATTGCAGGAAACGTTCAAAAACGAACGAAACTTAATAAAACTCGATTAATTTTAGAGAAGTTGGAAGATCTTCGTAAATCGGCTGAGATAGGTTAACTCTTCAAAGAAAAATCTTGTGGATCGTTTGACTAGAAAGAAATAGAGGTAGCTATATAGAGGGAGCCCTTTATGACCTGCGAAGGATTTCAGGTTGAATAGCTCCAGGGTCTTAGGATCGTCTATCGCTGGAGGACCCTTCTCGGAACTTGAGCTTTAAGAGGCAACGAGGGAGAAAGATTATCCTGTTGCACGAACAAGATACAATTTTCGAGGACCCTTCTTTTACCGCAAATGGCCACGCATAAAATTATAAATACGCTATTCTGCAGATTTAGTCTTAATCAATCTGCTATGGATTTTTTACATTTTTTTTGAAATTCCACTTTAGACATTCAGAAATAATTGTAAAATTATTCCTCATTCTTAATTTTATCTTCTAATTTTTTATCTTCTTTATCGGTATAACAGTAAATGTATAATGTCTAAAAGAATATATAGATTGTAAATTCAATCTAGCGAAAAGTTAAAAATGTTTCGAATGCAGAATGTCGGTAACATAAAAAATGTTATCGTGGCATCATTTGTTCCGCTATATATAATATGATAATTTATGCCCACGTTATATCTCTGCACACACTAGTATATTTATTTCTTAAAACATACGGTGATTAATCGTCGAATTCTTTCTGTTGTTCAACTGTTAGTGGAACGATTATTTGATACTTGATGTTATTATTACGCAAGCAAGCATTTTTTTTTTTTCAAGATTGTATTTCCACTTATATCTTTCTTTTTACCAGAGGCATCGGAAGAGCGGCCAAGATTATATTTATTAACGATTAAGACTCGAGATATTTACCCCATTAATTTAACCCATGCTCCATCCTTAATCAAATTTGTTTTTAGTTGTTTTTCCTTCTGTGAAACGTCATCGATTAATGATAAAATAATTTTAAAAATGAGAATTGAGATGAGTTATTTCAGAGAAATCGATTTTTTTACCCTTATGACCTCGATGCATAATAATCTTGGGTCCTTGACCGTTTTAATCTCGTCGATTTTGAAGTCTGTTATGTTACCTAAAATGTTCGATGCACTCGACATGTGGCGCCCATCGCGTCTGATTGCGTCAAACGTGTCTGCCTCGTTTTTCTTTCTGTCTCTTTCATGATTTCTCCTCTTTTCCCCCCTCCTCTTCCCAGGAATTTCCATTCAGAAATTAATTTATCTTTGACGCGTTAAAAAAAGGCAAACGATTTGAACATTATCATGTATAATGCGTATCTCCTCAATAAGATATCTTGTATAATTAAGTAAAATTAACATTTTTCATTTGCATATACAAAAGAATTCATTTTTTAACTATATTTTTACGCTAATTTGCAAGAAGAGTTTTGAATGGACGTTTCAAAGAGATATAAACGCTGTAATAAATCTGTTCGGTCAGAATTTTTAACTAAAATTTTTTCCTCGAAATAACTCTCATTCAGAGAGATTAACTTATCGTTTTATAAATGCTGCCGTTTGTTGCTCTCGACAGGTCGATGACCTATGTCTGACGTTGCTCATCTTCTTTTCCCATTTCCCAGCTCCATTTTCTCATCGACCAACTAGTCTAGCTTCAGAACCGCGAGATATGTGGAAATTTTGTTAGCAGTCCGCGAACATTTCAGCATAATATATTGCTTCGCGGCTGAAATTCTTTCACTGCAAAATTTCTTTAACGTTTTTTTTCTTCGGATTGATCTTTTTCTTTAAGTATTTTTCCATATTTATTTATTTGACATAGTATATATTGGAAATGCTTCAAATACGCAATATAAATTAATCCGATTCTTCAACAAGAAAATAATAATAAAAATGATAAAAATAACAATTCGTTTTTAGTTCAAGGAATTTCTCAAATATATCGTATACACAATTATATTTTAGATTTTATGGAATTCCAAACATTTCAATGTAAACGTTCATAATATGTTTATAAATGGATCGCAGTATTTACATCAACTTGTCATGCATCCGACTTCTCCACTTATGAGAAAGTAACATTCTTCATTTGTAATTTTTTCTTTCTGGATAAATATTTCGATTTTTGTATATTTATTCCAAAACGCGCGCAGAAATTATTAATAGGAATGTGGGTGTTGGTTTTAGAAGCTTCTTTAACCCGCGAGCCGCTGCGTATATAAGTATATATCGAGCAAAGTTCCATTACACTTCCACGTCTAAGAATATCGTTCAGTCACGTAGACTTGAATGTCTCGTGCGCGTAAAGGCCACTCTACGATGGGAGTTACATCGAGCAGGGTCAGTTCTCTGTTTGTTTTTCTTTTCATTTCTTTTCTTTTCATCACGGCCGATAATTCAACCGCCCAGTTCTTTCACTTTGTACAGAAAGCATTTTTGAAACGATTCATTTCGATTCAATTTCGATTCGACCAAAGACAATTTCTACGTAATTTTACTACGTTCAAATTTAATATTAATTTAATTTTTCCTGATTTAAAAGATCCTCCTTCAATTTCGCGGTACGATAACGATTTCATTATTTCACTCGCAAGAAATTGTACAATTCGTTAATATCGTTGATGATAATTTGGTTACTTTAGCAATAGTTTGAAGAATTTTGTATTTTACATATGAACTCGAGTTAAATACTTAGTTTGTTCGTTAGGCCACGTTCGAGCTTTGTTTCTTGAGCTCGTCGAGGCAACAGAGATTGAAAAGAAACGTGCAATAGAAGAGGATGAAAATTCTCGGTAAAGAAATATTAAATACACGGGAAGAAAAAAAGAAAATGAAGATATTGATAATAACAAAATTGTACAAACATTAATAATATATATATATTACACAGAAATCATAGTTTCATTAGAAAAATCAATTTAAAATTAAAGATGACATAACAAAAGTAAAAAAAAAAAAAAAAATGAATGAGAATAGATAATAATTGATCGGAGAAAGATTAGGTTTCTAATAAATAAAAAAACACGATGATGAAATGAAGGCGAGAACTGTGAACGAAGAAGGATCGAATACTACAACGAACCGAGTTCCTTCGAGTCTTGAACTAGATAGAGATAGAACGAGTTAATTGAGGAGGATAGAGAATTGAGAGAAAACAGAGAAAGAATGAACGAGAGAGAGAGAAAGAGAGAGAGAGAGAGAGAGAGAGAGAGAGAGAGAGAGAGAGAGAGAGAG
>NW_006263360.1:241616-242794 GCF_000469605.1 Apis dorsata
TGTGAGTGGAATAGTTAAATGAGCAAGAGTGGGGCTAGGTGAAGAGAGCAGTGGGCACAGGGGACATATACTACGAGTCCACGCGTTCTATAGTAAATCGACTATAGTACTATGAGTCAGTCACACCCACAAGCCGGTTGTGGGTTCAAGATCCTCGTTGCACGCTCGTACACACTGTGTACACCATAGCACACAAACGCGCGCACGCGAGGTCACGCGGGTACGGACACGGTCGAGAATCTATTGGCCTTGCTACAAGAGATCGTGAGGATGATCCTTAGATCTGATAAAATCATCGAAATTTATTTATTCGCTTCTTTTATGAAAATATTATCGACGGTATGTTAGACGCATACAAAAGTGAAGATGAATGTACCTCTTGATTTGTATTATTGATGAGCAACAATAGTAAAGTTGTTTCATTGATGGTATCGAAGAGTAAATGTCGATGAACTTTTCATTTGTGTGAAAATATAATATGTGTTTCTATGGAAAGAAATATAATTTTATTTTTTTTTTTTTTTTTTTTTTTTTTTTTTTAATATTAACGATAAGATGGAATTAAGACGGACATTCATCAAAATGAAATCGATATTTTGACGTAAGGCAATTTTTATTAATCAGTAAACGATTAACTCTCTTTTTCTCTTCTCAAACGAAATGGAAGAAATATAAAATTGCAAATGATATTTAATCATAATCTATTTTTAAAAATATTGTTAATATATTATTAATAGAATTATAAAAATTAGTATTTTTTTATATTTTAGTCAGGTGAATGTTGGATACGGAGAGCAGACACGGTACTGAGCTGGTTCAGGGACCGACGCGGGACCCTTGGCTCACGATGGATTACTATCTTGGTACAGATAGTTTATCGTTGCAAGAGATGCTCGATGTCGATATCAAATGCGAAATCGAGGGTGTTATCGGCGGGCATACGGAGTTGGGCTTTAATTTCACCGACATGTCCGCTCTAGAAATGGACGATGATCCCATTGGATGTCAAAATGATCTTAGTGGATGGTTTGGATCCACCAGTTTACTTAATGGAAATAGCAATAGCTCGAACAGGTGTTTAATTTTATATTATACAACTTAAAATATAATATAAGTAGTATGTATATAAGTAATATGTTTCTTTCAAAAAAAAAAAAAAAAAAAAAAAAAAAATTTTT
>NW_006263360.1:243106-246521 GCF_000469605.1 Apis dorsata
TCAATCTTGACCTTAGTGGAAGCGATGCAGCCTCCATTATGGTAAATCCTAACTCGGTGATGCCGCACATGGCACTTCGAAGTCCTACTCCAAATAATAACAGACGACACTTTTCATTTTCACCGAAAAAAGACTTAAAAGAGAAAATTGATATCGAAGAAGAGATAGAGAATGAAGGTAGGAATTATACAGAAAACGAGAACGAAAATGAGAATGAAAATGAAAATGAGAATGAGAATGAAAATGAGAATGAAAATGAGAATGAGAATGAGAATGAGAATGAGAATGAGAATGAAAATGAGAATGAGAATGAGAACGAAAATGAGAATGAAATTGAAAATGAAAATGAAAACGAAAATGAAAATGAAAATGAAAATGAACAAGAAAACGAAATCGAAAATGATACCGAGACAGAACAATATGAAAACGATATCACAGAAACCGAAGAAGATTCCGAGGATGAGCAGGAAGTCTCGAAATCGGTGACACCGTCCAAATCGAAAACGATCTCAATATCAGCTACTAAAATGACATCCCCACAATACACGAAAGCACAGACCACCCCGAAAATAAACGGTATGTCTGGCATCAGGATTCAGAACTTCAAAGTATTACAGAGTTCCAACCAGATGCCTCAACATGTGCGAAAGCAGATCTACAATAACAATGTACACATCAATCCAGGATCTACTACTATCAGTACAGTGAAAAGAGAGAAAGAATTCGATCTATCAGACTATGATGACAAACCCTATCCTAAACCGGCTTACTCTTATTCTTGTCTGATTGCAATGGCATTAAAAAATAGTCAGACAGGCTCTCTACCGGTTTCGGAAATTTATAATTTTATGTGGTAAGTTAAAATTGGAACATAATATTCAAATATTGAATATTTTTTTATAAAAAATGAAAACAGATTCGAAATTATAAATATAAATTACTTATATGTTAAAAGAAATAATATAAAATATAAATTTTACTCAATAAAATAAATTAATTTAACGGAGAGAAATTTATAAAAAGAGAAGGAAACTGGTTTGATAAAATTCAAGCATTAACATTTTTTTTGTAAAATATAATAGAATAAATTTTTATGTAACAAACGATGTGTCGCCAGCCGCTTATTTTCGACCATTTGGCCGGAAGGATAAGGGCTGGTTGAAACCCCTCTGGTGCTTAACCCACGAGGGGAAAAAGAATTGTCCTCCCTTCTTTATTCCCAGGTTACACAAGGGGAAAGCTGCCATTTTGTATGGGGCCCCTGGAGCACCAGGTGCGTGCTAGGGTACAGTCCCCATAGAAAATGTAAATTTTGTTCCTTGTTTAGCAAGTTTTTATTCTTCCTTCTTCTAATTCGTGTATTATATTATTGCTATAATAATACTTTGATGTTAACAATTTTTATTTAAATATTTATTCCATTTCTAATATTAATAATAAAATATAATAATAAAATCATTTAAAAATGTTTTTAAAGATATTACAAAATTATTTATATATTTATAATAATTTAGTCTATATTTTATTTCAGCGAGCATTTTCCATATTTCAAGACTGCACCAAATGGTTGGAAAAATTCAGTTAGACACAATTTATCATTAAACAAGTGCTTTGAAAAAATCGAAAAGCCTGCTGGAAATGGAAATCAGAGAAAAGGATGCTTATGGGCTATTAATCCAGCAAAAGTAGCAAAGATGGATGAAGAAGTACAAAAATGGTCCAGAAAGGATCCTTTAGCTATTAAAAAAGCAATGATATATCCAGACCATTTGGAATTGCTTGAAAGAGGTGAAATGAAATATGCAGGCAGTGGTGATGTATCTGAAGAAACAGAAAGTTCAGGTGATGAAGCAGTTGAAGAAAGCACAACATATGAAGAATCTATTCACGGTCACATAACTGCGAATTCAGTGACAGATAGTTATGATGAAAGCAGTCAGGATTGTGATATAGACATTCATGAGCATTTATATGATGAAATAGATATCGAGGACAATAAAGAAGCATTACACATGCATTTAAATATTTCAAAACAAGAACCATTTGAATATGAGCTTAATTCCGGTACGAAAAGACAAAAAACGTTAACCGGTGCAATACAAGGAAATTATGTGTATCAACCTGTGACTACTTCACGAAGAAAAACACCTCTTCTTGTACGAGCTGGTGCAGGAAACAGCTCATTTCTTAAAATTGATTAAGTTTAGATTTATCATCTAATTATAAATTACCAATTTTATACGTATCTATAGTTATAGATAAATCGACAAATATAACGCTTCAGAGAGAAAATATTTGATACATAAAAAATCCTCTATCTATTTAACTTATTTTATTTTTGTATAATTTTTCTTAAGATCATTAATAACCCTGACATTCTATTTTATATAAATGTTTTCATTTATTTATAAAATAAGTTTATAAATAAGTGAAAACAGATTTTCAATGGAATATTAGGGTTAAATAATTATAGGATTAAATGACTTTTGTATTATAATAATGATTATTAAGGGAATTGTCGAGAAGTCCTATGATCTAAAGAATTTATTTTATAAGTCACATCTTTTTCTATTTTTCTACTAATGCTCGATTGCTATTATGTAACAATCATGATCATAATTTTTACATTAAAAATCTTCACTTCTAGATAATTCCCTAGATCGATAATACGTAAGTCCTTTAGAAATAAATAATATTTCCATATATATTCATTTATACATTATTTGGTTTTTTTTATATTATTTCATCTAATTTAATAATATTTAATGTCTAAAATTTTTTCAGTGTTTTGAAACAAAGAAATATTTTTGAAAAATTATTTCAAATATTTTCTACTGATAGCGATCAATGACAATTACATTCATCACAATTGTAGAATTTGATGACTCGTAGTATATATATTTTTTTTTGTTAATATGCGAAGTAGATACAAATATGTATGATTTTTCGAACAATTTTAATAATATGTATAATTGATTTGTGAGTAAATACAAGTAAGCAAATAGAAAGAAAGGAAGAGAAAAAAGGAAGAAAAAATAAGGCGTTAGATAACAGTATAGATCGATAAGTATTTTGGTCAGCAAGTGGCCAGACTGATGTATTATACTTTTTTATACATTGCTGGACTAAGTAATAATTGTAAATTTTTACGCAATTGTATACCTGACAAATATGAAGTTACTTAGATTCGCATAACTAGGTAGAGTACAAAGATGAGACAGCTATAGGAGGATCTGGATTTGTAAAATTTTGTAGCATATGTAGAAACAGTTGGAAATCGTATACCTGATTCAGTATCTTAAGTTCTCGACAAAATATCGTGTTTTTTCTTTCATCTTATTCATTGCTTCTATATATATATATATATTTATATATATAATATATATATAATATATATATATATATTTTTTTTTTT
>NW_006263360.1:246750-261395 GCF_000469605.1 Apis dorsata
GAAACGTTCCTTGATATTCAGTTTTAGGCCAGTGGAACTAGGTAACTTTCACGTCGAACGTGTAATTATTTTTTTTAAGCAATGACTATATATATATTTTTTAGTCATTCAAGAATAGAAAGGAAAATATCTTACTTAATTGTGCTCGTTTCTTTTTTTCTTTGTAAAATTTAATATACATATTTCTATCATTCATTGTTTTAAGTATTGCGCGCAAGTCACTAAATTTTGATATTATATGATTATAAAAACACACCAGAGAAAATATAAAAAATGGAATATAAATTATATTTAAGAGATAATATTTCATATACATAAATACATTAAAAAAATTAGTAAAATATATTAAAATAATTTAGGTTTGTAAATTAGCATTAATTAGGTAATATTATCATGTGTGTTTCATTTGATGTATTCTTTAAATTTTAATATATCTTTGGACTAATATCCAATTAAATGATATTAGTAACTGATTTATAAAATTTACGTTTATCTCAGGTGTGTTTTATGAATACAGAAATTTGTTTTTACATTTTTATGAATTTATAAAAAAAAAAAATGATATAAACGTATAACAAATTAAAAAATTTTATTTATATAAGTCTTAAATGTTTCAAGTAGATTCGATCGAAACCTGTAAATAACGACGAGTATCGTCTTTTTACAAACTAGTTTTACATAAATGGCTTCGTCTGGCGAAGATATTGTAAGATGTTACTTTAAGGTGTACAAAGGCTTTATTTTTTTCTGCAAAAAAAGAAAATAAAAGAGAAAAAAGAGAAAACGATAAGAATTCGATACATGGGACCAATCGTATTAGAATCTATCTAAACTTATATTTAACTTGTATGTACTTTTTTTGTTGATTGTAAAGAATTTACTTCATGAACATATTTTTGTACAGTTACTGTAAATATTTTTCTTTTTATTTGTAACAAATAATTATTGAATGGATTTCGATCGAGCTACATGATTTATAAAAACATGAATTTCCTTAAAGAGAAAAAAACATAATAGAAAATAGATTTCTAAGTTTTTAACAAGAAAATGAACGTTTTGTAGAAATTAATATTAGAATATTTAATATAAATTCATCACTTCATTTCTTCAATACTTTTAAGTCAATATAGACTTAATACTTTAAGTCAATATAGAATTATTTTGTTATTTTAGTTAATCATTTAACTCAAGTTAAATGATCTAATTTAATACACTATCTGATCTCGAGAAACGGGTAAATATTACTCTTAAAAAAAAAAAATCTTATGTTAAACATTATTTTTTGGCTCATGTACACCTTGAAGAATGCCATAATAACAATGGATGTATTTTTTTAATGCATTTTCAGCGGTAGGTGCTGTGAGAATCGAATGATATAAATAAAAACATCTATAAGTCAGTTTTTTAGACTCTTTGTAATTAAACTTTGTACACGCGCATATAAATAATATAATAATCTTCTTGAACTTAATCCGCATTTAAAAAACTTAGTATTATTGCAAAAGTATTCTCATTGATTGTAAGAAATAATATATATATGTTTGAATTTTATATAATGGAATTGTTCAACATTTTTTTAAATTGAATAGAAATTATTTTATCATCGAATTTTTAATAGAAAAATTTTTAGTGATGATAAAATCAATAATTTAAGTTTTTTATATGAGGAAATTAAAAATAAAAATTGTAAATTTTTATTTTTTTCTTAAACTTTAATCAAACTTCAGTTGATATGTAAAATCTTTATAATACAAATAAAAATACATTGTAATATGACATAAATTAATATTTGTAGTATAAAAATTGTGCTTGCGCGTTTTTGGTTGTGAAAAATAATTTTCTTTAAAATTTATATTGTATTGTTCTTTTTGCGATCAGTGAGAAATATAAAAAATCCAAAATATCACTGCCAATTAGTGGTTAAAGTATTACAGAATCTTAACCACTATTTTAACGATCTCTTTGCACAATTGATAATATATATATATATATATTTATATATACATATATGATAAACTAGAGATCTGATTGAAGTATAAAATTTTTTTTACATAACTTAGAAAGTATTATGATTCACCAGCTGAGTAGCAAATTTATAAAAATAATAAAATATTTTACCCCTAAAATGAATTTTTAAAAAAATTAATTGTTTCTAACAGCTGGAGGATAATAATGAAATTTTTAAATTAAAAAATGAAACGAACACTGTATATACATACAAATAATATATCCATTGTGATGAATATAATAATCCTATTATTAAAAAATTATTTGTGCAGAATCTGCATTCCATTTGAAAAAATTTCTAATCCTTTATTTTTCATAAAAAAAAATATAAAATATATAAAAGCATTTTAAAGTTATTAAAAATTACAATGACCATTCTCTTAATTTAGGAAATTTCTTCCAGTTTTATAATAATGAAACAAAATAATTAAACAATATAATAATATTTTTTAATTTTAAAAGTTATTTATGAATAAAGAATTAAATTCTAGTGAATGATTATATTTATAATCCATAAAAAAATTAACTAAGGAAACATATGTTAAGAAAGTAGTTTAGCTTTTGTACCTGTTTGTAATATTTCTATACGATATTATTAGTACATGTAACACTCATGTAGATGCAGAGTAATTTGTAACAATAATGTATATGTGCAATGAGAAGATTCAATAATAACATGTTGAGAAATGCATTTTATAGTTTATAGTATACTTCACAAATAATAGTCCTTTTTTTTTACATTTTCCTAAATAATATAATATTGAAATTGAAGTTAAATTGAATAATTGAAATAAAGTCCTTGTAATAATAATTTTATCTTATTCTAAAGATTTTTCTTTCTCTAAATATTTACTATTAAATTTTTTATATTATTACTATATTTGAAATAAAATTATTTATTTTTATATTATATTAATATTAATACTTATTTTAAATACTTTTATACTAACTTATTATTTCTTTCTATGGATGTCTTAATCATAAAATATCCAAAAATACCTCAAAATTATATAAAGAAATATTTTTTATTTATATATTTATTTTTGTAAAATAAATATTTAATATTAATATATAAATTATTATTTTCTAACGAATGCAGATGCTAATACAAATAAGATATATGACTTGTTATATATTTTTGATTGTGGGTATAATTTAAAATATGTTTATATTATGCATTTTTGTAAATATATTTTATCATTCTGGACGGAAAAGAAGTTGTTATATTAGTGTATTATCTACAAACGATAAGTCCTTGTGCATGGATTATTATATATTTATTATATTTTTATAAAATTTTAAAATATTATGTAAAATTTTAAAATATATGATATAAAAATCATTTTTTATGCTATTAGTAAAGATCGTCTATTAATCATTATGTTTTATTATTGTAATAAATTATGATATATAAATAAATATTATATCATAGATTAGATACAGAAAAAATCTAATATTTAATGTATTTTCTTTTTTTGAGAGAGTATTAAAATGTTATAAATCAAACTAGATTAACAAAGATAGCAAATAAAAATAAAATAAAAATTAGACTCTTAGCGTCATCTTTTAAGGAAAAAAATATCGTTCTAAAAATACTCAAGAGATGGTACTGATTTTCAATTACTTTATCTTATTTTTAAAGAGATATTTGTGATATTCAAAAGATGGCGTTAACCATCAATTCTTATTCTATTTTATCTTTCTCTATTTACTATTCTTGTTTATTAATATAATTTGTATTTTATCTGTGATGCTCTAAAGATGGCGCTGGTACTTCAATTTTTAGCTTATTTATATCTCTCTTCTTTTCGCATTTGCTCTTCTAGTCTATTATATATATTTTTAAATTTTATATATCTTATATCTTATTTTATATATATTTTATATCTATGAAATATATTATTTGCATATTTGTTGTAGGTTTTACTTTTTTATCTTTTTTTTAGCAGTTTCTTAATTTTATATATATATACTGTTTTATTACCTTTTTTCTATCATTTTTTTTTATTATTATTTTTATTGATGATGAACATGAACATTTTTTTATAATTTTTGTAATTTTAGGGAGTTTAAAAATTTAAAAAGAAAATGGATCATTTAATGGATCATTTAATTACTTTATATTCATTTGTAACAATAATTAAAAAATATTTCAGATATTTATATAATTAAATGATATATATAATAATAATATATATATAATTAAATGATTTCGAAAGTAGTGAATTTAGATAATTTTATTATAAATAGATAAATATACGATTTATGAATTTTTTTATTATAAGAAATATAACTTTAGTTCAAAGAAATTACTTCCTTTTTGTATCAATTGATATAATTCATTATTTTCAATAAAAAAATCTAATTTATCAATGATTTAATAACTTTTTATAGAGAATAGCAATCACAAAACTTCTATTCTTTTATGTGATTTATATTTTTTTTCAATGAAAATATAATTATAAATCACTATTAATGTTAAAATATATTTTAATTATAATCGTTAATTATAAATTATGTTAAATATTTCATAACACTAATTACTTAAATAGATATTAATCAAAATTAGAGACATAAGTCAAAGAGAATATGATTAAGTTTATACATCTTTAATTGCAATATCATATTTACAGCATATTATGGAACATTGTAATTACAAAAATATTATTTTACGATACGATATAGAGTCGTATTTCGTTCTACAAGTAAATAGTAGAATACGATTCGTATTATCGTTCGCAAATAGTATCTTGTGATATCTTTCTACAAGAGTCGCGTAATTATTAAATAATTGCAAGAAATCGTATCGTATTTCCAATTGTGTGCTCGTATAAATATTCTCGCACTCACATTTAATAAAAATTTTCGAAAACATTGATATATACATACATATAGAACGGGCATAGGATATGTTTTCAGACGACTATGGCATCGCGATTGTAACCGATACGTCGCAATACATATGTAGAAACGCGGTTTAGAAGTAACATTTAAAAGATATTAGCAACTTTCACCGTGAATATACATATTCGTTTAATTACACACAGATATGCACACGTACCTCTGCAATTTAATTCTAATAATCGCGATAATAACATGTTTACTTTCACGCCGTTTGTCATTCATTGTTCCGATTATTCGTTCCCGATTAAAAAATCGATTGACACGTGGCTCTATTTAAATATTTTTTCGAAAATCTAAAATAAAAGATCCATGCAACTATCGAGCACGAATAATTCAAAGTTCAAGAACGATGCAATTCCGACCATTGGTCACGCGTTTTGTAGAACCTCTTTCTTGTCGAATTTTCGCCTTACTTTCTCGACAAAAGCGCCTTCTCTCGATTTCTCTTTGATACACGTTTCTAAAATCACTTTGATCGTTCTCAACGAGGAATACAAACGGGGTTTGATGGATCGAAAAGCTTTTTTTAAGTATTCACTCTATTCTCTCGAAATTATTTGTCCAGGTCGCCGCGTTGCTATCCTACGCCTTGGAGCCAAAAGTCCACTGAGACCTCTAGTTTCTTCATGTTTCGTGCTTGCGGCTGTACTAGTTTCTGCGGAAGCTGTTTCGGACGGTTCTGTTTCGCTGGAAACATCTGGTTCTTCGGATATTTCTTCTTGGCTAGTTTGGGCAATCGGTGCTTCGGTCACTTTACGACGCGGTAACAACGGTGATCTTCTAGATGCTAGAAGCACTGGTGTTCTAGTGGTTGTTTTAGGATGCACCTGTAGTCTATTTCGATTACGTAATTTATTCAAAGGGTTGACGGTTGTGGAACGTGCCGGAGGCGGGCTAGTTTCTGCAGGTGCCTGAAATGAACATTTTGCGTGAAAGTCGCGCGTACATGACAACGCGGTTGTCAAAAGACGAGAAATAGACGCGACTTAGCGTCAAAGCATGTCTGGCATGTGACATTTTGCAAAAGGGCAAATAGTGAAAGCGAAGTCCAAAGAGAAGCTTTACTGAGGCCATACGTTTTGAAAAATGCGTTGTAAAGACACGAGATTTCGTAAGGAATCGCATTCTATGACTTGAGAATTTTGAAGTGAATTCAAACAGAATGGGACATATAAAGTGTTGTATTATTTCGGAACGAGGATTATAATATTTGATCATGACTTTGATTCATCTCGGTAATAATCGAAAATGATTTTAAATGCTTTATAAATAATTGATTTTCAAATATAGATGCCTATTTTATATATATTTATATGTATATTATTTAAATAGAATAGTGTTCTAACTTATTTTTGTTCACAATAAACCTCAAAAATGTATAAACATTTAATTAAATATCATAAATGAATTGAAATACTATGATCTTGATCGATCTCATTCGAATTTTTTCAAATCTGTAATTTTATAATTCTTTTATCAAAAAATTTTACCTCGTGAGTTTCTTCTTCAGTTCCTTCTCCAGCTGGTTCATCAATTGACGATTCCTCTGCGTTATCCGAAGGAAGCGGTGTCGTAGTTGTGGTCGTCGATTGACCTGGTTTCGGTCTCAAATTTATTCTAGCTCCAGGTTTAATAACCGGTCTTGTCCCTGTTGTCGGAAGTCTCGAACGAACGGTCGATTTCGGTGCCGCTGTACTCGGTTCCTGACTAGTTTCCTTAGGTGTCTCTGAACGAATGGACTCTTGGCTCTCCTCGCTACCGTTCGGAGCAGTGGTGGTCGGTCTTCCACGTCGTCGGTTGATATTTAATTTATTGAAAGACGGTCTCGATATTCCTGAGGGCCCATTAGAAGATGCAGTTGAACCACCGTTCGATGGTGCTGATGTTGTCGTCGAAATGGATCTCGTTGCTCCAGATCCACGGAATCTCCCGCGAGTAGTGGAAGAAGGTCGTTCTGCGTGAACAGAGCTCGAACTCTCTTTTTGTACCGCGTCCTCCTCAATTGGATTGGATTGCTTTTGTCCAGGTCGACTTCTTTTGAAACCACCACCGTTAGAACCATTGCTACCGAAACGATTTCGCGTGCGTTGTGTAGGTTCCACAGGTGCTTCGGTCGTCGTTGTACTTCCGTTTGATTTGAATCTTCAAAAAAATTGTTTTTTTTTCAATTCAACATTAATTAAGAGATACAATAGTAATAATTATATTATCGCGAAAATAAAATAATATAATTATATGAATTGCTAAATTTAAAATCATTTCAAGAATGTTGAAATTATTTTGATAATCTTATTATCTACTATATAATTTATTATATATTTTGATAAACTTATTATATAATTATATTACTAATGATACTTAAGAAATTCAAAATGAATTTTTTGTAACATTTTTTAAATAAATAATTTTTACCTGTTTCGAGTACCTCCATTAGTTCCACCAATACCAGGTCTTCTAAATTTCCCCCTTCCAGCTGGAGCTTGAGTAGTAGTGGTAGGTGGTTCCGTAGTTGTAGTTGTGGTAGTAGTTGTAGTAGTGCTAGTAGTAGTGGTTGCAGCAGTTGTGGTGATTACTGGTTCTGTTGCAAGACTTGCTACATTGGTTATCGTCGTTGATTCCAGAGTAGTTGGTGACAATTCAGTCGTCGCTGTCAAATCGGTAATAGCTTCGTCACTGGAAAGTGTCGTTTTATCTGAAGAAGAATCTGTAGCTTCGCTGCTCGATGCATCTACCAAATTATTTTGACCTTGTTGCACGAAAGCATACAAATCTAACGCGACTTTGTCCATAGAACATGGATACTCCGTCGTTGCACTTTCAGTCGTGGTTGAAGCAATACTCGCTGATGTTGTGGAAGATGAATCCGATTCTTCGTAGTCTTGCTTGTTCTCCAAAAATGTTTGCTTATCTTTGCTCTTCTCCGATAATGAACTTTCTTCTTTGGAATCGTCTTTTTCCTCGCTTGCATGTAAAGATTCACCTCTGTTTGATTCAGGAGGAATCTAAAACAAATGATAAAAAGGAAATTATCTCAATTAAAAATCTTTTGTTCATCACCCTGATAATTTATCCTATTAAATGTAAATTTTAATGTAGACAACTTATCTACATTATGATTCAATTTGAATTATTATATTAACTTTTGATTGAAAAGCAATTTGAATTTGACGCACTGTAATGTTATTCAATATATCATTCTTTACATCAACTTATTCTCTGAACTTCTAATTTCAATAATTTCAATCTTAATAAAATTCTAATTTTGAAATTATAAATTAATTAATCAATTAGGGATCAAGCTGGATTCTTGTAAATCTTTTAAAAAAATGATATTTGGATATTAATATAAGGATATTAATATAAATCATAAATTATGTTATGCTAACGAATGCTAAGTTACATATAAGCAATAACTTTTCAGTCAATAAATTTCCACTATTAATTGAAAAAATTGAAACTTACCCGAGAATTCTGTTTTACAATCATTATTAAAATGTAAAATCATCATTTCAAAAGAACAAAGCGCGACAATCACCTCTGTTGAGAGGGCGGCGATAGGTCTCCTCCTGGTCGTAGGAAGGGGCGCTTCTTCAATGATCTCTTCAACAGGAGCAGGTTCTTGAACTCGTTGCGGCCTTCCTCTTCCTCTGCTCGCCGTTCTCTCTTCCCCGTTCTCTTCATTCGGTGTGACACCCAAAAATCGGACAGGCCCTTTAGGCAATACTTGGGGAAATTCTGGTCCCTCTTGATGGGTACGAAAACTGCTGGAATCGACCAGGTCCAAACCAGGTCTGGGACGATTTCCACGAGTTCTAGTTGGTTCCGTGGTTCCAGTGTTGTGATTCGATCGTGACCTGTCGATGAACGAATTTAATAGCTATATTACTCGAATAGAAGCGGCAGAAGGTAGCGAGATGGAAGAGGAGGAAGAGGAAAAATGTTACGTGTGATGTGCACCTTGGTGGGAATCTGGTGTTGGTCGGTAGCCTTTCCTCGGATACGTCTTCAGCTTCGACCAATTGTCTGCCTCTGTTGTTGCCATTTCTGTTTGGAATCACTTCGTTGCTGGCTGGTTCCACGGTGCTCGATCTTTCCACGGTGTTGTACTTGTTTCTGTTGGAGCCACGCTTAGGGGCGGACGTGGTTCTAGAAGGAACGTCGTAAGAATTGGTGACCGCCGAGTCCGCTGAACCCGCCTTATTCTCATCCTCCTCGTCATAGTAATAATATACGTACTCGTATTCGTAGTCCTTCCCGTTTGGCCCTTTCTTTACCTGCGTAAAAAAACTTCAGATTACTTTTTAATGGATAAAGAAATTCTTAATAATAATATTTCTTGTTTAATCTATTATAATTATTTGGAAATTTTTATGTTCATTTTTTAGAAACAAATAATAATAATAATAAATAAAGTTATCTATCTATTAAACAAGAAATCTATGCGGTTAATTCTTACCTGGATACGCGAATTTGTGCCAGCAGGGACTAAACTGACGTCGCTAAAATCGCCAAAATTGCGTTCTCGAAAGGACGTTTCTTTGCCGTCATCGCGGATTATATTAACAGGAACAAAATCAAAAGAACGCGCCTCACGTGGAGTCGTCAGAACTGGCATCATGGTTGTTGGATACTCGTTACTGAAACAATGAAAGAAATTTTCTCATTTCTCTTTATATTTAAACATTTAATATCGTAAATAATATTAACTTTTTATTATTTTTTTTGAATATTTTTTGAACAAGAGTTATGTTCAAAATTACTTATTAGCTATACATATACTATAATTATGTTTATTATAATTAAATATATATTTTGTCGATTCCATTATGATTAGATATAATTACTTGTTGAATTAAATCTAAAATGTGATAACCTTTCAATTAGTTTCCTTATTATTTTTCATGATAATTTCTTTTCACATTTCTTCTTAATACTTTCACAAAAGTTTCTCAAGCAATGATTCTATTGAGGATCTTTATGAAATTATATTATTATATTTTCATTCATAAAAGATAATTTTTAAATATTTTTACTTAAAAATAAATTTTATCGTGTCATTTTTATATACACATAACATTAACAATTAAAAAAGAGAAAATAATAAAATTAATATAATTTTTTTGCAAAATTCAAATTATATTTTATAGAAAATAAGAAAGTATTCGAATACTTTTGAATTATAACATACTTTTATAGTTCTACAAATCACATAGATGACTTTCTAATTTAAAATATTTCAGTGCAATTTAAAAAATATTTTAACTAAAGAGAATAATAATTGTAGCACCAAGTAGCTGAGATTACATGAACAGCGAATCAATCATCATAGTGTTATTACAAACATTTTAAATTATTACTTAGTAACTTAACATAATTTTAACTACTTTTTTAACGATTTAAGTTTCAAAGTGTCTAACTCTGCTTTCCACTTTTCTTAAAGCTCTAAAGATGTTCCTACCTAACGTGCACCCCGGGAATCACTGAATCTTTGTGGCTCTCTACGCGGGATCTGTGCGTGTCACTTCTTCGAACTCCATCCTCTTGAAGGATCCCGGTGTCGCCAAAGTTTTCCAATTCGACGCGGACCTGCCGCTTCGTTGTGTCACCCGTTTTGTCTTCGTCCACGAAATCGAAACGTCTGATCGGGTCGAGGTCGGTCAACTTTTTATCAAAACTCTCGAACTTCGCCACAACCTTTTTCCCGTGTTTCCCATTTTTCGTGATGGTCTTCCTCTCCACGTCCACAACGTCGTCGTCCCCGTCGTCATCGTAGTCGGATGGCCGCGCTACATCCTCCGGCACTTTGTGAGACGTGACGAATTCTTCGCGAGGAAATACGAAAGGCATTATTTTTAAAAAAAAAAAGAAAGAGAAATTTGAAGGATTTAAAGGGAGATAGATTTACCTTCGTTCGACAAAGCTTTGCTTCCGGTTGCATCATCGTCTGCGAGTGTGTTTGCTACAGCGCAAGATATCCTGAACGATAAAAAATTGGACTGTTATTATTATTTACGTTGATTTATTTTCATCGTTATTATTAAGAATATAAGAGATTTAAGGATATTTTCAATATTATGCTTTCTATACGGATGAGGATTTTCTGAGAATCATTCTGATGGAAGTGATGATTTCGAATTAATTTCTATGTTTCTCCTTTTTCATTTTTTTTTTATATTAGTAATTAATGGCATCGAATTTTGATATCCAAAAAAAAAAAAAGAAAGGAATATCAAGCATAGTAGAGAGTAAAATTAAAATCGCTACGAAATCGAACGAAATTATCTCGTCGAGAAACGTGTGCACAGATTCTACCGCGAGCAAACGCGGTATGGTGAAAGTTCGTGTCTGACCGGTGAGCTGGAAGCTGCGACCCGCTACAACTTGCCTCGTTCTCTTTCAAGCGATATATTCGATCTTTAAAAACTTTCGAGCTAAGCTCGCGCCAATGTCTGTTTAACCACAAAGTCTCGACGGCATTCCATTTGTCCAAAGTTCGCGCGTTAAATTCGTGCTCTTTCTTTTTTCCAACTTACGGCTTTTCCAGTTAGTCGAATCGGCTTGAGGTTCGAAAAGAAAAAAGAAAGAAGCGAAAAAAAATTTTTTTTCTTTTAATCGATTTCAAAAAAACGATTTCAAAAATCGATATTTCGTCTCGCATTCGCGTTTCGAGGGGACCGATTTTTTTTTTTTGTGACGCGAGAATAATTTAATCGAAAGAAAAAGTCAAGGCCGTCTACTAGCGTGCTTGGGAATACGAGCGCGACCTCGTCCTCCTTTGGCTCAAGGTTGTTCGATCAGATTCAGGGAAAGATCCAAAAATTGAGGAAGATCAAAACCCATGCGACGCCTCTCCATGCGATTTTCTTCAAACAATCGCAAAATATAATGTATCAACGTATTCGAGGAATACTTTTATTGATTTGGTTCTAGAGGCGAAAGAAAAAATATTGGTATACGCAAGAATGTTGAAATTCATTTATTGAATTGTGAGCGATTTAAATTTATAATTATATATATATCTCTTTTTTTTATTAAGCAAAAAATTAAATTTAAATTATACCATATTTTTGTACACCATATTTGTATATATTAGTTTGTTTTGATTTTTAATAATGTTCCACGAGTATATAATAATGTATAGAATTTGTATAAAAGCATAAGTTGATCGATTTTGCGTGAGAATTTTATGCGAGACGAAGGAGAAAAGAAGAAAAGAAGAAAAGAAAAGATGGAGCAGTTATACGAGGAAACGAGTTGTCCAGCAAGGTCGATCGGTTACGATCGATTACCTCTGTCGATGAAGGAGACCGGCTACTGTAAAATTAAAAGCGGGTATCGAGGGCTTGTTGCGCGTCGGAAGATATACACGACGATTTCGTATCCTGTCTTTTCACGGAGCAAAATGAGCCGTGATCGTGCGAAATGTTGGCGATATTTTTTTTATTGTGCGCAGTTCGATAGAAAGTCGAAAGGCTTTGTACCACATGGCGACATTTTCGATTGAAAGGAATAATATATCGGGTGTATAAGATTGTGGTATTATATAAATTGAAATATCGAAAAGAAAAATATAATTTTTTCGAAGTTTGAATAATTTTTTTGTATTATGTATATACTTATTCGATTCCTGATAAATAAAAAAGTGAAACGAATGAATAAAAAATTTACGTGAGATAATAAATAAAAAAAATGTGGAATAACATTTTCTCTTCAAAGTTTAAAACTTTGTTTTCGAATTCGAAAGTTCGTGAATTCAGCTGATTTATCATGAAAAATGAATGTCTATCGATTCAAATTCAATTTTTCAAAAAAAAAAAAAAAAAAAAAAAAAAAAAAAAAAAAAAAAAAAAAAAAGAACAGAAAGAAAAAAATTATATTCCGTATTCGATCTATTTTTGCTTTGTGGAATTATTCGATCGAAGTGCATTTTACCAATATTTAAACTCAATTTTCTTGAAAATGAAGCTGGATGGTATTCTTATGCATTTAATATTTATAAAAATCGAAATTATCTTTCCTTAACCTTAATAAATTTTTCAAGAGATTAATACTTTAAGCACGAAAAGATCGTAATTCTATCTTTTTAAAATAGTTACAATAATTTGAAAGATTTTTCTATAGATATTTTCTATAGATATTCCATACAACTTATGAAGGTTAATGGCACATAAAAAAAGTAGACAATAATTTCTATTGATCGTTATAATGTCCAACACTCATTTATTTTAACGTAATTGCATTATCACTTTCTACAACGTATATCACGATGATCTTCACACTGCTTCATTCAAAAACAATGCCTCATTAATTATATAAATTTTCCTTTACCTCAATTAAAAGAATGAGAAATTTAAAATTATTTAAATATTAGACAAAAAAGAGGACTGCAACTTAAAAAAACATTCGAAAAGATTTCTAAAGTCTATACACATTGTATGAAGCTTATTTCTCAGAGGTTAAACGAGAGAGAAAAGAAAGAAAGCAATGATGAAAATATACGTACAGAACAGAAGCAACGAACGATCAAGATAAATTTTCGCCCAAGGAATTCGAAGGTTGAGTCTCGATACGCAAGCATAATGATGGAATTTATCGTGATTCCATATGGAGAAAGCTGTCTCGGCTCACAACCGTATCTACGTAAGCGTGTACATATACAGGGTGTATCTCCACTGGCACGAGACAGACTCGCCGTTACATAACCTCACAACATTACCGTGAAAGCCTATTCGAAAATATAAGCAAATATACGAACTTATATATATATATATGTATATATATATGTATATATATGTATATATATTATTTTTTTGTCTTACCTAAAACAACGTAATTTTACGAAGCTTGTTAAATATATTCGCAAATGTGCGAAGATGCAATCTCAAGAAAACTTTCTATTTAACCTGTTCCCCCCTCCGTTGCGCAAATATGATTGCGCGGGATGCGAAATATACGAGGCAGAGGATAAAGATAAAAAAAGAAGAGGAAATGTTTTAACATTTACAACGGATTTTGTAAAAATCTGTTTGCGAAAGTTTACGGTCCCCACGCACGAGCATCTTCACTCCTATCTCGATTC
This sequence comes from Apis dorsata, assembly GCF_000469605.1. Taxonomy (NCBI): domain Eukaryota; kingdom Metazoa; phylum Arthropoda; class Insecta; order Hymenoptera; family Apidae; genus Apis; species Apis dorsata. The sequence goes on from NW_006263360.1 coordinate 260,741, forward strand.
ATCGACCATCTTCACTCTCCCACTCCTTCGATTAGATCGAAGGTGAGAGTCGAAAATTTGAATCTCTTATGGACGAGATCGTTGCGATGCAATTGTGTACACTACTTTCATTCGATCGAATTTTTGAACACGTAATTGTAATTATTCGATAAAAAATAGTTTCGATTATCTTCGATATGATAACGAGAACTCTACGAGCATCGATCGAAATTCGAATTTAAATTTGCGATAAAACTTTCTTCCTTTTTGTTCGTTTAACGTTAAAAGATAATTTTGGTAGAAGATGTTTGTCACGATTGAGAAAGAGAAACCTGCGATTTAAATTGTGCATCGCAATGCAGATTCTTTCCAGACCACGATTCAACGTTAATTATCGTTCCTCGGGGACGATCGTTAAAAGAAAAAAAAATTTATCAAAAAATGAAAGTAAGCGGAGAGCGCGATGATTCTTTTCTCAACAATCTACTTTCAAGAAAAATGTAAATTTTTTCCAATTGCAATAGACTCTAAAATTAATTAATATTATCGAAATGTCGATCGTTAAAAATTTCCTAAAAAAAATCTCTTCTGCCACGCGATCCGTCACGATCCTACCACGCTCCAATTATCAAAAAAATTACACAAATGAATAAAAATTATGCATATTTTTTTTTTT
>NW_006263360.1:261538-262287 GCF_000469605.1 Apis dorsata
CCTCTACAATAACGTCTTCGTTGAACCAAAGAATCCTGTTCGATCCTTATAGTTCAAGGATGATCGTACTTAAAATATTACTTACAACAAGGCGACTTTCAACCACATGTCGATGACTCCTGGCTCCTCTTTCTTCTTCCTCTTTCTTCTTCTTCCTCCTTCTCCTCCTCTTCCTCCTCCTCCTCCTTCTCCAAGATACCAAGGGATACGAACAGCTGGACGGTCCAAGCGGTGGTTCGAGCCTCTCTTGACTCAACCTCCTTCGTTCCTCGAAGGGTGGTGCGTTGTAGAAAGAACGTTGCAAAAGTACGAATATATTCTGCGGATATACACCGTTTCGTCACCGGACACTCGCGATCATCGTTGCCCTCTCCTCGAGACGACACACGTCTTCCAGCTGCGGCCGATGTTTGAGAAAGGAGGCTGTGTCGGGACCAAACACTGAGTCCTACCTTCGATACCAAGTTTCACGCGCGATCACCTCGATTCCTTTGCTCCCTTTCTTCCCTCTCTTCCCCGTTCGAGCGGCCAACTCTCTCTGAGGACCGAGGGACACGGGACGTGGAAAAAAAGGAGAGAGAGAGAAGCGGAAAAGACGCACACACCGGTTTGTAAAAGTAAGAGGTAGTCGAAGGACGTGGTGAGGGTATGAGAACGGCGGCGAATGCAGGCCTCTACTTATACGCCACCCACCACGGCCACCTGGAGCACACCCCACCAGCCCATGGAAAACTGGACACCACGTAGTC
>NW_006263360.1:262404-265604 GCF_000469605.1 Apis dorsata
GACTCGATACGTGTGCCGGCTCGAGCAACTCGACTGCTATTTCGTCGCTCCCTCGAGTTGTTTCTTCTTCTTCTTCTTCTTCTTCTTCTGCTGCTGCTGTTGGTTCACCCAGTTTGCCACTCTATTCCATTACAGAAAGTCTTGATCTCGCTTCAGCTGCTCGATGCACGCTTCTATCTATCTATTTTTGTTTGAGTCTTCTCTCTCGTGTTTTTCTTTTTCTTTCTAGAAACTGGTACAAATTGGTGAAATAATTATAGATATTATTTTGGAGATTTAAATATAGATTTTGTGTACGAATGAGAGGATATAGGTATAAATATATATATATGTATTTGAAATGCAATTTTAAAGGTAAGAATAAGAGTGTTACTTACTGTTAGAGAAAAAGAAGTATATGGAAAGTTGTACAGTCTCGTAGATCAAATAATTAGTCATCGAGGAAAGGAAGGAAGTGTTGTCAAAGAGTTAGTCATTGAGAGACTCGTTCTCAAGAAAGAAAGAGAAGAAAGAAAGAAAGAAAGAAAGACCATTGACTTTCGTTTCTTTTCCCCCCCTTTCATTTTCGTTCAAGTTCATTTTCCCAAGGATTCATCAAGAATTTCTCACGTTTCGAGGATCAGAAGCGCGCGGGAATTCCAAGGAATGCGTCGAATCGATTTTTCGTTTTTTCTTCTCGTAACCGCTTTCACGAATCGCGTGAATCACGCATACTGTTCACGCTATTGATCCACAACAATGATTTTCTTCACACATATCCAAAAAAAAAAAAGAAAATTTTCTATCCGTTTTCCTTTGAATCGATGCATATTTGTTGATCGAGAAACGTTGACAGAACGAGAAATATTGCTTCCTAGATTCGAGGATCGATCGATCTATGGAATCGAATGATCGATCGAATGATCGATAATATCAGACTCGTCGCAAAATTTCGATCAAATTTTCATCATAAACGTCATCGTTCGAAGCCGATGGCACGACCAACGATTGGTATCGTAGGTGTCAAGGCCCTGTACAGTTGCGAGTTCCGTAATCGCAGAGACTATTGAGCTCGAAGCGGAGAGGCAGAAGGTGGTAGGTGCCGCGTTAAAGGTCTTTACGTCTCGTTGCGCAAGAAGAATGTCGATCCATTAGGACCAGGCCAGGCCAGGCCATGCCATGCCATGCCAGGCCAGCCACGGTAATCCACGACTAACGATATCGAACAATTCGCATTGACATCGTTCCTTTATTCTCTCCCCCTCCTTTCCTTGCTTTCTTAATCGAATCCTTTGGTGACAAATCGAATCCTACGCGATTCGTGGCTCGAGAGAGATATAGCGCCTTGTCGGGTAGATCGTGGTCAGGCGCGCTAGAGAATAACGAATAACCTTGTTTCCTCGTATGTATTTCGAAATAATCTCTTGGTTGAACCCTAATTTCGAAGATATGCAATCCGCTGGATTGTACTCAAACGCAATACACTATGAGTAATAATATCACAATGAAATATATATATATATATATATATATATATATATATCAGTTATTGAGAGATAGAGTAATTTCGTTCACCAGAGAGATTAAGATAAATATTTCTCTCAACGAGTTGAATCTAAGATTATGCAATACCACAATAATCTAGAAAATATAAATATAGTGGATCAGGCGATTCGTAGAGTTCAAACTTCCTGCACACGATTTGAACTGATCGTTCATTGGAAAGATCGACATCAACATTTGACAATTTTTGAATTTTCGAAACGAGTCTATGCAAGACCGCGCAATGTTTAGAAAGTAAGAACGTGGTCAAACTGACGGGTAGGCTATTGTCAGGCGCAACCTTGTCCGTTGCCACGATTCGGGCTAGATCAAGGTTGGAACGTGCAAGTTCGATCGCTTTCTCGCGAGATATCCTCGATACATTTCCTCGAAGAGATGAAAACGTCATAAACATCGATATATCTCGGTTTCTCTGGTGTTTTGCGTAAGGGACAAACACCGTTTGTGACCACCGATGTTTGATACACCCACAGAGGTATAACGTACCCGCGAGACTTTCTCTCGACAAGGAGAGCACTCGTCGAGCGCCCCTTTGCCGCGCAACCACGCGAACGAACGCAGGGAACAATGTGTCTTCTCGGCGCAATAAGAGTACAGAGGCTCGTTCCCTGATCGAGGCTGGGTGGACCCCGTGCGCCGAGCCAACTAAACGCGGCGTTACGATTGGATGATGGATGAATTAACCGTGGTCGATTACCATTCAACTTGGCGCCTACTATATCCGCTGCACCTCGGACCTTCTGCGTACAAATCGAAGGCTAAATACGGCCGGCCATTGACTGTGCACGCGTGCACAGGTGTGTGAGTCCGTGATACCTGAAATTACGACCGTAAAAATCCTACGGCCAGAAGCACGGATTTCGAACGGTTCGTTGGCCCTTTGTTTTCGAGTATCGATTGTGGGTAACTTTTCGATAAATAATATTGGAAGCGTTACGTCGAATAGGTTGGATTGGGATGTTTTCGTTTCGAATATATTAGATTGTGAATCTATACGATTTATCTATTGTGATTTATTTATTTATTTCTCTTTTCGTTTAAAGTTAATGAACGTTGAAATGCCGAGTGTCTTTTCGATCGAAATTTTCTAATTGTAATAGGAAAAGTTTGGATCTCTCAATGTGCTTCTAGAACAATCGTTCCAATCTCATGATGTCTATGTATATAAAATTGAATAATTTATATTCGCTTTTTGGAAGAATAAAGATTCTTTTAAAAATACCACTTGAGAGTCATCATTGTTCCATCTACTTTATCCGCGTCTTTTTTCGCAATGGCATTTCGTTTCTTTTTTTTTTACCTCTTCGTACGTAAAACGGTTGCAAAACGCATGGCAAAGCATTGAACGCATGACACATCTCGAAAACACTCGCTTTACGTAGGTTCCATCGGTCAGGACGTAGGATTTAATAACCTCGTAGCCATGATCCTGTTCAATCGATCCGAGAGAATTATATCGCTGACCGTGAAACTCATAGCTAGAATCTCGATGAGAATACTTTTACCATTTGCCATTAACTGCAAAATATATCGATACGCTCGCGAGTCTACTCGAGAACCTTGACTGCACTTTCGCGGAACTCGAGCTGCATTTCAATGGACCTTCACGATTCAACCGATTTCTCGATACACTTTCGAGAGAGAGAGAGAGAGAGAGA
>NW_006263360.1:265790-273179 GCF_000469605.1 Apis dorsata
AGGAGATCGGTCTCGAGAGTTTTTTTCGAGCTCTTCGAGATCACGAAAGGTTCCAGCGAGAATGTCGAAGGATTCCTTCGATGGATCATGGGCGATGATTTAACGTTAAAAGGCCGCACACCTTCACGAATGGGCATTTACACCGTGGCCGATGCCGGATTCGAGTTTAACTTTCTCCATGTTCGGGTTCTAGGTAGCATATGTAACGAACGTTGGCTCGATGCGTGAGTAGCTTCTCGTCCAGTCTCGCCTTGTGCGTCATCGATTCTTAAAGCCTATGTCAATACCAGGCGTACATGGCTATCCTTTTATTCATAGATTGAGTTTAATATTATTTTTTTTTTTGCACAATCTTGATCTTTTCGTATAAAAAAAAAAAAAAATAGATGTCAGATCCGTATAGATAAAAATAGGAATCTGATTTTTACGAATTTTACGAATTTTACGAATTCGAAACTCTCGCAAATTTTACCTCGGAACTTTTATTATTTTCCTAGCTCGAGTGGTCCAATCGATGGAATAAAAATTTTTGGGATAGATAGAACACAAAGATTAAGGTGTATTCTCGTTCAGAAGTTAATGAGAAAAATTTGTTATTAAAGCTTCATATGTGTATAAAAAAATATTTGTTGCTAATAGAATCGATTTGAATGGCAGAGACAGATTGTGAATTTTTTGCATTAATTTTTTTATCGATTTTCAGCTGGTTTGAGTTTGTGGTTAAATATACTGTTGCGTGAATTTGTAGTATTCACTCGTTCAAACTATGGAGTAACAACGAGGAACTTTTTTCTGCTGTTTGGAAAAATTGTCTCTTGGACGACACGTTTTCACTGCTGCGTTTCAAAAATCAGATAGACAAATAGCACAGGTAAAATTGTGAATATTTCTTCTAGAAAGGAAACAAGCATTCTCCTTTCGAGATCTTGTTGATACAACATGACAAGATTTGACGAACGAGTCACTTATGTATATTCATACATAAACGTACATTTACATTCGCGCGTTATGTACATACAAATGTGTAATTCTGCATACAATTGTACTAAATTCTATTTTCACATAAAACACGCCCATTTAATAAAATGAATAAATATATTAAACAAACTCAATCGCAATGTGTATAATTTTGATACAAAATACAAACAATATAGAACAATAACAATAATCTAAAACACAAAATGAACTCACGCTTTGTAATAACCTAACAGACAAATAAATAATTTTGTATCTATATAATATAATCAGTAATACGAAATGAAAACATATTTAATTAAACAAACAAATATTCCTCTTAATCAAAATCAATTGTAACACGAATAATTACAATATGAAACATACAAACAATTAAAACAATAGGAATAATTTAAGATAAACCTATTCTTACGAATAAACTAATGTTGTACCTACATCATGTAATTAACTTTTTTTCAAGCAACAGTGATACAATTACCTACAATAAAAAGATAGAAAAAAATTAGAACAAGTCTCTCTTTCTAGAAATCGATTGTAAACCCATAAAAGAAAAAAACTTACCAATTCAATCCCAGATCCGTGGACAATCCGGATCGTCAATAACGATCTCGATCACGTCGATAGGTTTGGGGGGACACACCCGTGCCCCAGAGAAAGTCAATTTTGTAAAAGCGAATCCGAATCGTAGAAACGGAATACACTCTTTTCGATCGTAACAGACTCTTCTCGCTCGATATGGCGCCGATTTTTTTTTATACACACGTCCCTTCCTAACATCACGTTGCACGTTGATGTATCGCGGGCTTGTCTCCCAGCCCGCTTTCTATTCCAATCGCGTCATCGAATCTACGCCTCCTTAAATTCGTGTTTCCACGATACGGAAACGAAGGCGTGCACGTTGCCGTGATTTTAATTAGGCGATCCTCTTTCCCTTTCACGATTCATTTTCTGATGGTAAATTGGAACGCGGGTCACGGTGCGAGAAAATGAACGAATTAAGGTGGCGAGATCATTTCTCGTTCAAATTTCGAAATGGTTTGGTCAAGAGAATAAATCTTATTTCATGGCTTCACACTTTCGAGTTCTATCTTTGGATGATTTTTCACCTTGACTGGAAAATATATATATATGGAAAAGTATTTGTATAATATTGAATTTAACGTGGAATTATTTAATGAATTTATTAATATTTGCATCAAATTTTATAAACATATTTGATTTGCTTTATTATAACTTTTTCCTATTTTATATCATGTCTGATTGAAGACTTTAATGCCTTCTCTATATTATATATAGAGAATAGATATATATATAGATATTAAGACGATATTAAAATAATTACCAAATAAAATAAATTAAATAAATGATATCTTTCGTGCAAGCAATATGCAAAATCCAGTATTCAAATTAGCTTCACATTTTTTTTCATTTTCTCTCCATAATCAATCGTGTCTCAATTATATTATCGACGAAAGCAACGTCATTTTTTAATCATCAATCCATTTCTATAGAGGATGTCTCCTCTGATTAAAGCGATGGACACGATTCCAGTGGCCAGCAAGAATGCAGGGTATCAAAGTGAAATCTCGAAGTTGCAAAACATCCTCTCCGACGTAAGGTCGGACACGACCAGCCCGTTCAATGTTAAGGACAGCCAAGAACCGGAATCTAAGACACGTGTGAATATCACCGATGACTTTCGCTCTCGAGCACAATACCGCTCTTTTCGAATATCCTCTCGACCGTGTAAAAATACTCGTGTGTATCTGGATACCTGGAAGAATGCATCGACGCGGATAGTTTTCGATTTCTTTCGTTGTACGATGATGAAACCTGGCGGGAGGCGACTCGAGGAATTTCATGGAAAGTGCCTTCGATCGTCATCGATCCTACCTTCGTGTATCGGTAGACCGGTCCGAATGCTTTTATTCCTTTATTTTTGGGCGAGCAAAATTGGCTAAATCATTGGCAAATCGTGATTTAAGGTTAAATCAGAAGCCGATTAACTTTTTTTAATTTTATTATTTGAATACGTGATTTAACGTTCAATTTCTTGAAGAAAAAAAAAAATTGAGTTACGTAAATAATTGCATGTAAAAATGATAATACGTAAAATTAATTAAAAATTAAATAATTTTCTAATAATGGATATAAAAAGAATATACGTACCTCGTAAGAAAAATGCATTGCAAAAGAAATTAATCGTTTTTAAATACTGTTCCAAGAATGCGTTTCCTAGAATATAAACATTTTTAAATATACTAATTTGAATATATATTTATCGTATATTCGAATAATTGGATAAAATTCAGATAAAATTCGTATAATCGATATTTTATTGTAATTCTTTAATTATTTTGTAATTTTCTCGAAAGTCACAAAACGGAGATCCGATTATTGTAGAGGTTAGTGATCAAATCCAATATGGCGGCTTGCTCGCGCACAGAAGTACTTTCGTCAATTTCCAACTATCGAAAATTAAAACTAATATAAAATATAATTTCATCATTCTTGATTTTCATTCCATTTCATCTCAAAAAATAACCTGTTCAACTCTCAGACGTACTCGTGAAGTCATTTAAAAATGGCGGTAAATTCAAATACGAAATACACTCGATCTTATCGCAACGGATAACGTCTCAAATGGTAATCTCCTCTTTCAAATCGGCTATACAAACCTGTCCGTTCACCGCGATAAAGCATCCGTGAAAGTCTTCCATATATACCTATCGAGCATATTTTTCACGATATGGTGAATAGTTGTTATGTAACCTGACGTGTTGATTTGTTCTGGCGTTGAAAGACACGCCAAACACAACAAGAAATATTCGTTTTCTCGTTGCTGTCGGGCTAGAGAGTGTTTCACGATCATTTCCTTCATATTTTGAAAGGGAAAGAAAGGTGTTTCATGTGTCCGATGCATGATTCTACTTTTCAATGTAGCTTTGACATGGTGCTCGTATTCCAGTTTCACGAAACCGGACATCAACTTGACCCACATTGCGGGTTGATGATCACCAATTTCCATTACGCGGCAACTGGGGATGAGACGACCTTAACATTGATATACATAATGGAGCATCAGGTAGGCGTTGCAGGACGCATATCATCCGATGATATCGATCTTAACGATGTAAAATACTTAAGCACTCGTATGCTATAGAAAATGATAAATGATAATGATGTGTTCTCTGTTAGAAAATAAATTTTTTTTAGATATTCTATTATTTTTAAAAAGGTGTAATTTTTTGTAATAAAATACTTTTATTTTTGATTCTACATTTTCTTCGAAAAATGAAATTTATATAAGAATAATATTGTTAAAAATATCGAAATTTATTTAATATTTTCGATATACTTACTATAATATATGATTTCTTATGATTTTTTTGTAATTTTTTTCAAATAAAAATTTGAAAATATTTTTGTTTTAGATATTTTTCTTTTAGAGAGAGATATAATAATGATTATGTATCTCAACATTGTTGCCCTTACAGCGAACCTTTGGTAGCAGAAACATAGACAGATACATCAGGGAAAGCGAATAAGGATCTTCTCACTCGGAGAAAGTCTTTTCCTCTTCCTCCCCATTTGAGCAACGTTTCGTTTTATTCTCGTCGTTATCGCGCGTTACTCGAGAAACACAAAATGCTCGTAGGAATCGTAAACAAGATCATATCCTTGCCACTCGCCATTCTAGAATTAGATAAGAAAAGATGTTTGGAAATAAGTAAAACTAAAAAATTCCTGAAAATTATAATACCTCGACAATAACTAATTTATATTACGCACTCAAGTTTCAACGATAACACGATGTACTAATGAGTTTCTGCAAAAACTTACCTCAGACACGCAACTTCCAAGTAATAACGGTAGATTTTGATTAATGCCGATAATAAATTCTGCGAATTAATTACTCGGATTTGTAATACACGGTAATTTGTAATATGAATGGAATAGCAATGGAAATTTCTAAACATACATTTTTACATGTTCATCAAATTCTGTTCTCTATGAAAGAATTTAACGACATGTAATATAGTAATAATAAAATTATAAGTAATAACGAACTATTTTTTTACTTCAGTATATTATTCTCAATTATTATTTTCTTTTATAATTATAGTAATTATTAAATACTAAAAAATTTTGTTACACAACCAGGAAGACAATACATAATTAATTTGCCATTGGTTTGTATGTTCAATTACACCTAGCAACAAACTTTCTTTTCAAATAACAAGATGAAATTACTCTTCCATAATTTTACGGTTATTTTTTAAATTATATATCTTATGTAACACGTATGCAAATTAACAATTAATTAACGTTTTATTGTCTATTTGAAAAAAATCACGCATTCATTTCGAACCTAACCTAAACCTCCAGTTGTTCGAGTAATGATCAACAGCGGACGGAGGCGAAACTAAACAAGCTAGCAAGCAACGAACAATATCGTCAACTTTTCCATCGTGTCTCGCAAGACAAACTGTCACGTTTAAAATATTTCCAGTTTACGTGGTGAAGAAGGATGAACACAATTACACGTCCCTTTCAACTCAACAACTCGCGAGTTAAATGAAGTACAATTACGACTTATTCTCAGCGCGAATCATGCAGACGTACATTTCCTTGGGGAAATGCTTGACGATAGAACTCACGACACACAACCAAGTCTGTTCTGTTACAGTTTTGCGCAACATAATAAGAAATAATACACTTTTGCCGTGTTGCATTTCTATAATCGTTTCCTCGTTTCGCAATAACTTTCCGTTTTGCGACACAAGAGCGTTGTTGATGCTCTCCACTCGCGTTATTCACCAGATAACAGACATCGTGTCTAACATTTTGCAGTATGTAGTGGTATCTTGCATCAAGACCACAAACTAACCTATTTATAGAGTGGATTATTGTACTGACCAATTATGAAAGAGATAGATGTGTTCTAAAAACCTATTCGAATTAACGTAAAGTTTAAAAACTTTGACCATTAAGATTTTAAGAAAAGGATATTTTAAGATGCAGTTAACATTTTTGTTATTCATATTTACCATGTTTTGTTTAAGATAAAAGTAAGTGTTCTCATTAATTTTTTTTTCCAGCAAAATGTTATATTTAGCATTAAGGTGAGACGTTAACGAGCGTTTAAAAATATAGAAACTTTACATTTTTTGCAATTATTACTTTTTGTTATATGCTAGAAAACATTTAAAGTTTAATAGTTCCGTAATTGTACCGTTGGATGCAAGTCTTTTTGAGTAAAATACTTAATTAAATTCTATATTCATTTTTTTCTGCAAATATTTTATAAATTCTATTATTGTAAACTGACACGTAGTTACAACACGTTTTGTATGTCAATGTTGGCCAAGGAATTCATATTTTTTTCTAAAAATATAAAAACTGACGATTGTCGCTAAAACTCTTCTCGCGTCGAATAATGCAATTGTAAGAAATGATGAAAATAACAATGACAGAAGGCAAAATTCTTGTCGGAATTACAGTGTCGCTATAATAATCAAAACATCTGATTGTATCACGAATGATGCAGTTGAATGGTAACTTTTTGAAACGAGTCGCGATACCAGATATTTGAAACTTTCTAACGTTCGGGCATACTGAGAGAAATAGTTACGCAATTTCCTTCCGGCAATAGGTTATTTACTTTCGATCGTCATTGACGTCGTAGTCGATCTAACGGGATTTAAGATTGATAAGCTATCGTCATTTCGAGAAAAACAACAAAAACGCAAAAAAAAATTGATCAAGAATTGCATATTAATATTATTTATATTATACAGTGTCCTATAATTAATATATCGTAGAAATTTCTTTTATTTATTTTTCTTTAAATTGTTTGAATATTATACCAATCTCGAAAAGGATGTAATAAAGTTATTCGATATTGATCTTATTTTCATTTTCATAATTTTCAAAATTGGATATCATTAGAATTTACAAGAATCTAACAATTTATTTAAAAATTATTCCAATAAATCATCTAATTTTAAAAAAATGAATTTACTTATAAATTATTCTATTCTTATCGCAATTTTTAAAATAGAATATTATAAAAATAACCGAGCAATCCATAAAAAAAATTGCCTCTGTATCATTATACCAGTCTTGAAAAAAGTTAAAACCACAATTCTCTCTTTCCAAATATCTGTAAAAAATTTTGTTTATATCCTAACCTACTTACACGCTTCATCTCTATTCATAACGATGTAACGGATCTTGTAATCTTTTTAGAAAAACGAAAAATTATCATCACAATATCGAAACGGTGTCGTTTTGCTCGTCTACACGAATCTAAAACAGGCTGGTGGAGAAGACGCCACGTAGACAGATGAAACGCACGATCGTTATTACCGTTGCATCTGCCGCCACTGTGCCGGTGACTTCGACGACATT
>NW_006263360.1:273569-276612 GCF_000469605.1 Apis dorsata
AAAGGTCAACGTAGAACTGGTCGTCTCCGGCCACGAATCACGAACACATCCAACGCGAGATGCACTTTTAAAAGTCACTTGCAATGCGCGATGTAGGCTCACGGGTCACGTACATAAACGTGTAATGTATCCAATCTTATAATATGTCGATTATATATATAAATATATATATATAATAATAATAGTGAAAAATCATCATCTTTGTTTGTTAGATGTGATGAATTTAGGATTTTCGAGAGGTCACCAGTTTCATATACTTTACATCAATGATTTATAATTATAGAAAATTTTAAAATAAATAGAAATGATTTACGGATTGTGACGGATTGAAAAAAATATTAAAAGTTCGTTGTGATTACAGATTTTTAATAAACTTCAATAATATTTTCATCTTGTACGCACAATTAGTCCAGGAATAAAATATATCTATTTTCTCTTATTATTAAAGAGAATCTCTTTATTAAGAAAATATTCCTAAAGAAAAAAAAGAAAAACACTGGAAAAACATTGTGATAATCGAATCGATCGTCATTTGCCTACAGCGGTCGTGTGCCGTGACAGAGGTCGAGTGAAACGGGAAATTCACTGCGGAATGTAGACCCTGTCAAGGATTACCGGTGAATAAAGACATCTATCATTCACCGATTCTTAATTAAATGCCATCGATTCGATTGCTAGTATTATTACTCTTCGCATAATCGTACGTACAGTCGTAAAATGAACAAAAAGCAATAACCTGTTTGGTCGAAAGGGGAAAAAATTAATTTCTTCGATCATCTCGTCTACCTTTCTCGATTTCTCGCGTTCGCCTCTCCTGAATCGTCCTCCTCCTGTTATCAGGCCGGTGGTGACGCGACACGGATGGTCTTTGCGAGTGAAATGCTTCTCGCGAAGGCCTCAAGGCCGACGAGATACCGCCTCTCACTTTCGTGTATACCTCTCTATGCAGGAGAGGGCCTCGTCGAGTCCGCCTTTCGCCCTCTCCTCTCTTCCTCCCCTTCTTTCATATCCCCTATTCAACCTGCATATTCTATTCTTCTCTCCCATTCCTCGTTCTCTTTGTGAACGAGGTGAAATGATCGGTAAAATCGCCTTCGTCTATCCTCCGTTCCTTTTTTTTTTTACAGGTAAAAAAAGAAAAAAAAAAGAAAAAAAAGAAAAAAGAAGAATACGGAGGGAATTGGAAGCATTAAAGGAGAATATAACATATAAGTTTGTAAGGATGATGGGGATGTTTCGAAGTGTTCTTTTTTCCTTAGGAGTGGTGTGTACACGCGTTAAAGCGCGAGATGTATAAAAGATGAGAAGTGCGAGAGTGCAGATGGAGCACGCCCTCGACATTCCAAACATGCCCGTTGGAATTTCTCCTGCATACATCCCACACAATCGTGCGTATGTAAATAAGACGAAGAAAAGTCACTTACAGAGATAAAGATCGTCGCGAACGATACTCGTAGATTCGTCAAGGTTAAAAGCCTTTAGCTATCAGGGATACACCCACGAGCAAGATCTCGAAAATTCTTATTTTTCCCGTTAGTGGAAATATATTCTATTCTCGCTATTTGTGTGCGTACTTTTCTTTTTTCCTTTTTTATCTCTTTTTAAACTATTGTGTGCGTGTTTTTTAGAATTTTTATTGTATTAATTTACATTTATACAGTAAGTACCTTGAGTATTCGGTGAATGGCAGCCTTCTTCTATATATATATACATGTCATTTCGAATGTACTTTCTCCATTAATGCGCAAACATAGATATTACAAAACTGATAGTTACAGGTTTGTCCACGCATTTGTCACACTCTTTTCGTCATGTTTCAATTTTTTTTCTTTTTAAACGCTAGGAGATTCGATATACAAGAGAGAGAGAGAGAGAGAGAGAGAGAGAGAAAGAGAGAAAAAAGAGAGAAGAGAGAGAGAATGAATTTTGAAACTCGCAAGTATTGTATACGTCTAAAAGTAAATTTTCATCGAGTTTTCGACGAGAGAACGTGGTCGATCGCTGTGATTGGATTTTAATTTTAAATTTAAATTTCATCCCGCGTTAGTCGAACAAAGCTGGAAAATCCGCGATCTTCCCAGCGATTCGATTTAACCTCTGCGATACGGTTTCGGTTTCACTTGAACCTCTTCTCGCTGAGTCTCCTCCACCTCCTCTTGTAAAGGTTTGCTTCCCCTCGTCCCTCCAAACCTGCCGCGCCCCGTCGATTTCGTCTCGCTTGTGGCGCCGTTACTTTTGTTGCGGCTGTGCGTGGTCGCTCTGAAATAGAACATATTTTTATCGACATTGAAATATCGATGAGAATTAAATTCATATTCATTCCTTATTTCTAAAAATATGAACATTAAACAAATAAAATATCTTTCATACTAAAAAAAAAATATTTAAATCTACTGAAAAAAAAGAAAAAAGGAAGGAAGATGGAATTCGTTTCAAAAAAAAATTTAAATCTACTAAAAAAAAAGAAAAAAGGAAAGATGGAATTCGTTTAAAAAAAAAATATATAAATCTATTAAAAAAAAAGAAAAAAGGAAGGAAGATGGAATTCGTTTAAAAAAAAATATTTAAATCTAAAAAAAAGAAAAAAGGAAAGATGGAATTCGTTTAAAAAAAAAATATTTAAATCTACTAAAAAAAAAGAAAAAAGGAAGAAAGATGGAATTCGTTTCAAAAAAAAATATTTAAATCTAGTAAAAAAAAAAAAAGAAAAAAGGAAAGAAGATGGAATTCGTTACTTGGATTTAGGTGTCGTCGATTCGGTGGCAGTTTGGGTTGCAGAGGTATCCCGATGAGAGGTGGTGGGTCCCGCTTGAGCTCTTCTTCTCTTCAACGCGTCCAACAAATCTTGATTCGACCTTAAATCGTAAAACGTTTCGAAGGAATCATATTGCCGATCAATAAGATTCGAGGCAACGAAAGAAATGGCGCAATTACCTGAAAGGTCTGACTCCACCTCGAACTTTCTTGGAAGATTCGGTGGTCGTGGTCGGCGCCTCTTCTTGCTCTTGGTTATCCTCGAGCTCCTCCTCCTCCTCCTCCTCGG
>NW_006263360.1:277344-281713 GCF_000469605.1 Apis dorsata
ATCGTATTCCTCCTCTGCCGACCTGACCACGGCTATCAGACAGCTCATCGCTATGAATCTGTGAAACGTCGACATGGACACTTTTAATTATTTATCTTGGAGAAAAGATTGTATTAAAGAAAGGAGAAAGGAGAGAACATTAAGTGGAGAAATACAAATATTTGATAAGTGAGAGTAGAGTAATGGTTTTCAATCTCTTTGTAAATGGCCAGATGGCCGATACAAAAATTTTATTATCATGATATACACATTTATGATACAAAAGTGAAAAGTTAATTAGCTTGGGATAACACAAAGACAAAGAAAGTATTTTCTTTAACTCGTTAAACGTTTGCGACTTTCGTCGATATTTTTTTTTTTTTCTAATGAAGTATGGAGCCTATTCACAATATGCTATACAATTTTATTTACAAACGTGAGATTTTTTTTTTTTTTCACTCAACACGAACGGTTATTTTTATTTAAACTGTTGGATCTATTGCAATCGAATTCACGTTCCTTTGCTTTCTCTCTCGGCCATTCTCTCGTACAAACACAATAAATACAGTATTATCTATATATATATATATAAATCACTAGTTTTATTACCAGAAAGAGGTTACAATAATAACATAATCGTCATGATGGATTCTCTCCGCGTAACGGAACGTTTGATTGATGTTGTGTGGTTAATTAATTAACATTCCGCACCGTGGCAGGAAATGCAGGGAGTCCTGCGAGGTCGAAAAGCGAAGATGTCGAGCGATAGTGAAAGGTAAAGTATCGATACACAACTCTTTTCGTCCTGGGAGAACGTCAATAGAGCGAGTAATCGACAACAACAGGAAGTTAATAATCTAGACTTGCTCTTCCTCGAATCGAAACTCCATTTTTCCTCGATGCAGTTACAATTGCTCTCGAAGATATATATTTTACAACTAGTTTCAACAAGCAAACGAGGATGTTACGCGTTCTGCAAATGAATTTACGTGATTATTATAATAAAATAAAATAAGGAAAATGTTTAATTTTAGAAGAAAGAAATTAAATAATCGTAAATTTAATATTTTTGAAAGCGACTTTAAGTAATAATAATAATAATAATATTCTTTACCAGCTTTGGCTGGTTATTAGTCCCATAGTAAGAGGGAATCGATGATTTCTCGAGCTTCGACAGGCAGAAAATATTGAAGTCGGTTCGAGCATATGGCGAAACGAAGCTAATATATACGCGAATATATACGTTGCAGAGGCAATAGAGCGGGGTATCTTGATCGGCGAGAAATTCCGTGACAGCATCTGACGCCCATTGCTCGCGAGCAATTTACTTCCCGTCAGATATTCTACCTTCAGAATCTCGATTTTATCATCTTTTTTTTTTTACCCGCTAATACTCCACTCTATAAATTCCATTTCTCTGGAAAATTCCATCATCCCGTAATTTAATAATTTCTCGAATAAAAAAGAGAAGCAAAATTTGTGAATCGATATATAATAATTCTTACATACTTCCACTTTTTCTATCTTCTAATCTTTCCTATTTTTTCATATATATAAAAAACAGCACTCTTTTCATTTTTCATAAAAATCAATCAAATCTCCTCGAGTTTATCGAGGACTGAGAAAAAAAATAAAGGAGAGAGAGAGAGAGAGAGAGAGAGAGAGAGAGAGAGAGAGAGAGAGAGAGAGAGAGAGCGAGCGAGAGAGAGAGAGAGAGAGAGAGAGAGAGAGCGAGCGAGAGAGAGAGAGAGAGAGAGAGAGAGAGAGCGAGCGAGAGAGAGAGAGAGAGAGAGAGAGAGAGAGCGAGCGAGAGAGAGAGAGAGAGAGAGAGAGAGAGAGCGAGCGAGAGAGAGAGAGAGAGAGAGAGAGAGAGAGCGAGCGAGAGAGAGAGAGAGAGAGAGAGAGAGAGAGCGAGCGAGAGAGAGAGAGAGAGAGAGAGAGAGAGAGCGAGCGAGAGAGAGAGAGAGAGAGAGAGAGAGAGAGCGAGCGAGAGAGAGAGAGAGAGAGAGAGAGAGAGAGCGAGCGAGAGAGAGAGAGAGAGAGAGAGAGAGAGAGCGAGCGAGAGAGAGAGAGAGAGAGAGAGAGAGAGAGAGAGAGGAGAAAAAAGAAAGAAATAGAGGGCGAGCGAGCGCGTTCAAAAGTTAAAAAGTCTCGTCAACTTTCGCCAAGGATCGAAAAATAGAAGCCAAGAAATTTGCTCGTCCTCTCCGGAGGGGGCAATCTGGTGATCGTTACGTGGGTATCGGTGGACAAAACCGGCGTGCAACCGGAGGCAACCGACGTACACCGCGGCCGCGCGTTTGTCGTTGTAGATCCGCGCATGTACACCACCGTTGGATTCTGACCTGTGACATTCACGTACGAAACTCACTTTCTCTGCTTGGCTCGTGCAAGCCAGGCTAACTCTCTGGATTGGCCGATTGACGAAGCGTACCCCTCGAGGAATACGTGATACGGCTCACAAATGTCACGAAAACTAGCCGAAGCGGCACTCTTAGCCCGGGACCGTTCACCGAAAAAAAATCGAGAAAAGTGCTTGCTCTCTATTTTCGAATGTTTTCGCAATCTCTCGTGCGCCTCTCGATGCGTGGAATTTTAAAACGAGGGGAGGGGGAAAGGAGGGGGCAATTAATCTTACCCCTCTCGTCACGTTGAGTACTGAGAGATAGACGTTTGTTAAAGGCGTGAATTATTCTCTTCTGAAAAAAATTAAATGGAAAGAATCATTCGAAACTCTGTGTAATTTATTTAATTATTTTTTTTCCCCCTTCCTTTCTTTAAACAAAGTTGTTTTAAAGTTACATACGTTTACGTACGTGTCACGAAAGTATGCGAATTCTTCCTCACTTTTTGATTCGGAAGAAAAGTCTAAAAAAAGAAGAAAAAAAATGTGTTGTAAAAATTATTATTTATCCTCGTATATATAGTCGTATAATTCTAATTATAGGAAACGAGATATAATCAAGAAAAAGAGAATGAACGAACGAAAGTTTCACTTACTCGCATGTGTATGGTAGTTTATTACACCAACAGTATGAATATATTCAAATACGCGATTGCAATAATGTATCTTCTACCTTAGAAATCATAATGTCGAATAGCAACAAGTATACTTTTATAGTATAAAAAAAAAAATGGAATTCTCCTCCAACTGGAATGATAATTATTATTTGCAATTATGAATGATTATCCGAGTATAATCGAGGGTATGACTCGATGTTACGTGTTAAGGCAGTGGGTTAAGGGAATAAAACGATTCCACGGTCAAAAGTTATTAATCTTCTCGCGATTTGATGCAATTCAATTTCTCGGTCTGGCAACCGCAATCGCGATTATGACACTTACGTTACGGTTGTTCGTTTTCGCGGTTTGCTTATATAGAAAAATATCCATTTCTTTTTTATTTTTTTTTTTTTCTTTTTTATAAATATGAATTATGTACGTATATATGTATTTTTCTCGTTCACTTGTTTCTTTCGTCACGTGCGGAGAGAGAAATTACGGTTGAGAAAAGGAATCGAAGTTTCAGTGGCTTTCAAAAAATCGTTGCGTAAGGAATGTTGGCCGTCGTGCGATACGTTTTCACTGATACTTAGTTTTTCCTCGTAACACGCTGGATATCAATGAAACCGCGTTTCATTTTAATCGTAACGATGAAATTTCTATTCGATTTCCTGGTTGGAAACAGGATCCAATATTTCTCTTGACAATGTTTGCATAACGTGATTTTCTCCGTGCGTTCAATGCTCGTTTGCCTAACAGGATACTTATGTCGAAAAATTGGTCAAAAAATTATTTACATTCATATATTTTTGAAATTATTTATTAATTATACTATATATAGAATTTTTTTGTAATTTTTTATTTGGTCGATTTACTATACCGTATTTATACGGTAAGAATTAATTAAATTCACGTTTGAATATTATATTTTGAGTGATATAATGTAAATTAATAAAAAAAAAAAATAAGGTAAAATGTTTTCGAACAACATTTTTCAATACAGATAATTACCTCTTTGTGCGCTGTTACCTAACTCATATACTTGTTTCGAGTACTATACTCATGAAGCTGGTTAGGGTTAATAGAAATTCACGCGAGCCTGTTAGAGTCGGTCGACTTAAACGCGCAATGATCACTTGCGACAGATACCGAATACCACAAGATAGCCAGAACAAGTACACCTTTCGTTCGAGTATACGAGGTTCCGATCGGCCTTGATTCAAACTCGAAATAGCGAATAGCAATTATATATTCAACCGACTAAATTCTAGTCAATTCGTACATACACTCACAAATCGAAAAAAAAAAACTTAAATTCTTATACAAATCAAATAAAAAAAAAACGATTTTTTTCTTTTATAAAAAAAAAAAAAAAAAAAAAAATTTT
>NW_006263360.1:281892-291108 GCF_000469605.1 Apis dorsata
TTAAAAGGAATCACGGTGAAAAAATACTTACGCGAATATAGCGAGCTTCATGGTTGTAGCTGGTTCGAGTGGCCGTGTCGATTGACGAAAAGATTGATTCCGGAAGCTGCCCTCGTGCAACGTGGAAACGTGGATGGCCGACTGTTACCACGGGCGCGAAGCCGCGAAGAATGAATATCGTGTGTAGAGGGAACCGAAAGCACACCACTGCAAACGCGGAGGCTGTGTACTTTGGAGTGCCGAGTCGGGTTTCCCCTTCTCTCTATATATATATGACTCTCTCACTCTCACTCTGCCAGCAACCACCCGTGCCGAACCCATCCACCTATCGTGCATGTGATATATCCTTCTCGATACCACGTAAAACAGCGCGATATCCATGCTGATTGTTCGAATTCATGGAATTTCGAATCACCGAATATCTCCTTGAATCCCTGGATAATTTCATTTTACCCTTTCACGACGATGTGTCGAAAGAAACGACTCCGTTTCTCTTTCTGATCAAATAAAATAATGGACACTGGCTTGGGTCCGGATATCCTTGATATAACGCGTGAAGCGAGCAAGGTTGAACATTCGTGTTCCTTTTTTTTGTCCATGCGTCTCTCCATTTAATTTTTTCTAGGAAAGAGTAATTTTCCGTGTCGCGGCCGAGAGAATTCGAAATACCGATCGGTAACACAGAGACAACTGAACGGATCGTGAGTCGATCGTCCCCCGAAACGAACGAATCGCTCTGCTTAGGACGTGTTTTATAGTTAGATAGAGCGCGCAACCAGTGAAAGTGAACACGAT
The DNA here is from genome assembly GCF_000469605.1 of Apis dorsata. NCBI lineage: Eukaryota > Metazoa > Arthropoda > Insecta > Hymenoptera > Apidae > Apis > Apis dorsata. The sequence continues at coordinate 282,688 of NW_006263360.1, forward strand.
GCAGACCTGGTACTTGTCCAGAGGCAAGAATGCCAGATACCCTGCTGATATCCTCCTCTGTATCCTTTATTTCCTCTCTTCCTTTCATTTGCTTTTTCGTTTACACAAGAATTTCTGATTGATTTAACCAAAAAACATTTGCTGAAAAAGTGAATTAGTTGCATTTTATTATTTTAAATCGAGGGAAATGTTTGATGCTAAAATCTAGGAAAGAATTGATAGATAACTGTGTTTCGAGAAATTGTATAGAATCAACGGAAACTTATTCGAGAGAATTGCATGAGAGAGGTTATAAATTTCCAAGAGAAAAGTAATCTCGATAGTCTTGTTGGCTAGACAGGATGATTATCCTTGAAATTCCACGATGTCGTCCTAAGACACTAAAGCTGGCTGACAGAAAAATTATTAACGTGAAAACTCGACAGGCTTGTTTTGTTTTCTCGACATTTCTTAACTTTTTGCTTTATTCCAAGTCTCGATAAAACCCATTTTTTTTCACAGATTAATTTGGCCATGACAGAATGGCAAAGATCAGAGAATAAAGTTTCGTGCTCCATTCAGCTTCGAAAGAAAAAGTATCGATATCTTGTGCAACTCTTGTGATCTATGCGCATACGACACGCGCAAATACTTCGAGTCATGAACGAAATACATACAAGGTGTTCCATAACTATGAGAAATATTTTAGAAAATGATTTATGATCTAAAAAATAGTGAAAAAACTTGATATGATAAATATATTTTCTATCTTATCTTATTTATGAAACATATGAGATTTATATCGTATATTTTTATTCAGATAGCAGAGATATTTATTTTACGACGAACTTCAAGTTTTAATTTAAAATTGCCTCTTATAAATAATTATTGTTAATATTTTTTGAATCTATATAAAATTTTTTCATGCTATTTAAATAAAATATCATTATTTTATTCATTGAATTATTATGAAGCTACACAAATATAAAAAATAAAAGGTTAAAAAAGTAAGGTTATCTCACATCTTATATCGTTAGACTTTTAGAATACTTGAACTTCATTAAACTTCATTATGTTTCATTGTTATTTACATTCAATTGAATATAATAAAAATAAATTTCTATAAATTTCAAAAGTATGCTAATACGAATAACATAGCAATACAATGTAAACGTTAAAATGTAGTGTAATTATTTTAAGCATAGAGATACATAATTGTAAAAATGAGAAAGAAAATAAAATTCACTGTACCTTGTAAAGAGAAAATTTTTAATTGTTTTTAAACATTGAGTCAATTATCGAATCAATCGTCGAATATTTCCCATTTGTTAAATATTTTCTCATTTATTGTTAGATATTCTTTAATAAAAATCGTGATCAAGGAAAGTTAACCTCGTATCGGCCTTCATTCGCTTTAATTTGCGAATCAGTTTGTTTATTGATAAAATCAATTCCAGGCAGGTCGCTATTCGAACTTCTCTCGAAGTCGTCGCGCTTGGAAAGATATTCAGGATCTTCCGTGTGTGTAAATGTCAAGAGGTATATTGCAACAAGACAATTGCACGTTTCATGTCTTAGCCGCGATTCGTTACCACCTCGAGCTATCTTTCTCTCGGAAACTATTGTTAGCTACTATGTATATACAATACGAATTCAAAAAAAAACTATAATAGAAATAAGAATCGATCATTTGGTGAGATTATTCACTTTTATCAATTTTTATCCAATTATTGTTATGCTTCTTGAAAATGAAACTATTATAAATTTCTTTAATTGATGAAAATATGAATTCAAAAAGAAATTTTCTATAAATATGTTTTCCTACGTATATACTACGAAACATACGACTCATACGATTGGTAAAACTTGTGCTGTCACCTCTCGGCAATATTTAGCAGCGTTCAAAAGGATTTTACGATCCAAGGATTTACGATTTACCATCTTTATAAAATCGATTAAATAAACATACACTTTCATGTTGATTTATTGTTAACATATTTTTAAAAATTTTATTCTTTTTGATATTATTACTTTACAACAAAAAATATATTTTCAAATATCGAATTTATGGAAGCAGTTTAAAATATTTCTTATTTGAAAGAAAATTCGAACAGAGATTGAAAGAATTCAGATTTGAAAAGAATTCCAGGAAACGTATTTAGGTTTTGTTGAAAAGAATTCGTTGAAAAGAATTTGACAAAAGGCGAGGGGAATGGCGGCAAAAGGCGAATTGTAAAGTTTGTATTCGGCTTCTGCCGAGCACTAGCGCCATCCGGTAAAGTAGTCGAAGCACGAACTAAAAGAGTCGAGGAGCTTGTCTGTCACTTGTTGCATCGCCGTCGGCCTGACGTTCGCTCCGGGCCCGGCGTGCTCTTACCGGTGTACTATCGTGATTTTTTATTTTCTACGTTTCTTTTCTTTTTTCTACAGTACCTCAATTACAATAAATCATTGAATTTTTCTTTCGATAGCGGTGCATATTATTACTTGTAAGAACTCTTTTCAAAGAAAAAATTGTCAGTGTCGCGTGTTTTTTTTTCATCAGTGGATCCTTGGATGTTCAGTGAAGTTTCCTACTAAAGTTTCTTCTAAAAAAAGTATAATTTATTTATACATCATGGTGAGTAAAATAACATAAGATTGATATAAGACAAAAATCATAAATTTATTAGTGATTCGATAATAAAAAATTCACGAATATTTTTACGATAACTCGATCTATATTGGCGCGGAACTTTAAATCTATTGAATCTTGAATCGTAAACGATCGTTATTTCACAATTCAAATATTCGATAATTACGTCAATACTTCGATTGAAAAATTTATCTCGCTATCGACTATTTGTCGATATCTATACACACGCTTACGCAGGTATTTAGACACGAAAAAATGTTTGAGAATACGGCAGGTTGTTCGTATTCATGACGAATCTCGCTGCTTCTTTCGAGAGAAGGGAACACAATGGCTGCATAGAATAAGTGCGATCGTGCGTGCACGCTCGATCGAAAGGAGCCCTGCCTCTTCGCCTTGATCGTTATTTATCGCGATTATCGGTGGTTCTCCTATCGTTCGAAGGAATTTGCGACCATGCTTGTTTCGTGGAAAGATATTTCATTCGTTTAAATTTTCTCAATCTATAAGAGAACAGTGTTTCATTGAACTTCGTGAATACTTGACCCGTGTCTATATCGCTTGTTCCGCGTTGCTCTCTGCCAGGTCGTTCCTTTGTTTCCTGGTCTGATACCTCTGTACTCCGTATACGATGGACGCTGTACTACGTCCATTTCTCCGTTCTTTTTCTCCTTCTCTCGTACCTATTCATCTCTTTCTCTCTTCCTCCATCTCCCACTCTTCCTGACGCTGTTGCTGCTTCGTCTCATTCTCGCAAGCTATTCGAATACGAGCCTTCTCTAGAAACCAGTTTCCAGCTGTCAGCATCCAGTTTCTCGTATATATACGCTCGGTGCAATGTGTATAGGTGTATTATATACATACATATGCAAGATATATGCAATAATTTTTCGTTTCTCGTGCACACGTTGCACGAATGCAGCAATCTCGCTGACCCACGGCAACCTCCAGCCACCGACTACTTATTCGCCATTCGTGCTCGGTTCGTTTCTCTCTCGAAATATTTTTTTCGATCGTTTTTTTTTCTCTCGATTCAAGGGAAAGAGAAACGATCGAAGGACGATTGGTCGCATTTGTCCCTGGCGTTAATCGTTCAATATGAAATAAAACAGGATGAGAGGCGGTTCTCTCTCGGAGGAAAGAGCTCGCCTCGACCGAAATAATTTTCTCCCCTAACGAAAGTCGAAGGGCGCGCGCGTCTGAACCGAAAATAGGCGGATGCGCGGCGAGACGAGACGAACTTTGTTTTACGTTCTCGAATTCATTCATAGAAGGGAGACGGATAAACGACGTACAGGAAGAGGGCCGAAAAAGAAGAAGAGAGAGAAAAATAGAGAGGGAGAATTGATTCAAGTATCGAGGCTTAAATCCGTCGTAGTCATCGTCGTCGTTCTCGTTTCGTATCGCGGCAGTTATAACGTGTCTTCGACCGTTGTGTTTATATTCGAGACTCCTGGCTTCTTCTCTTTGCTACAAGAGGCAGCTACGTTTTGGCTTCCTGAGATCAAGAGGTTAGGTATGGTCGGTCTGTTGCACAGAGCTTCGTGCTCTGAGAAAAATATATATGAAGTATGTGATCCAGGAGCAGATGGTCGTTGAAGATGTGGGTTCAGGTCAAATCTCGTGGGACCGAAACTGCCCCAAAATTGTATGGCAGATTTTTCCTATTGTGGTATTCTTTCTTACAGGTATTGAAGGAAAAAATACCTGCGCATTTTTCTCTAACATTGATATTGTGCGAAAATAGGAAAAAAGGTGGGTTTTTCCTTGAAAAGAACGCATTTGATCTATTATTTCTAATTTATTTAAAAAAATGTATTTAAAAAATGTATTGTATCATAATACATATACTATAAATCTCAGGATAAAATAGATTAGTGATGGTGATGAATAAATTCTCACATTATAAATATACATTTTTTTTATCTCTTCTTTCTTTTAAGAAAAATATAAAATTTAATTTTGTTAATTTCATTGTGATTTACTTTGTTTCAATTAGTAAATTACTTGTTATCTAAAAAATTATTTTATATAATAAAAAGTAAAGGGATATATATAACTTGTTATTATATATATTGTTTTATTTATCTTTAATGTATGAAAATTAAATGATTTTATTTTTCTCATCAATTTTTATTTTTAAAATATCATTGAAATATTTTTTTCAAGCCAACGTTAGGAGATTTGTACATATGACAGTAATAAAAAAATTATAGAAACTATAAATAATATAGAAAAATGTACAGAAAATTTTCTTAAATCATTTATAGAAACTTAAATTGTTGCATCTCTTTGGATACAATTTTGTGTAGGTAGAATCTTGTGGTATAATAATATAGTGACTTGCATCTAGTGTAAAGGATAATGGATGTCTAAACACATGTGTTCAACGCTTACATTAGAAAATTTGACGCACATGGTTGCACATGGCTTGATACTACAGAAAATCCCACCTTGAACAAATATATATTCTTCTTGCCCTTGTGGTTTCTTTCCACCTCTATTGAATTTCCATGGCACTTTAATGAATTTTAAAAATTTGTTGTCGTACTTAATTATTCAAACTCGAAGCCAAGAGATTCGATATCATTTCTAAGTATCGAGAAGAAGGAAGTCTCGTAGGTAGAATGCACGAATGTGCACGTCTCAAGCGTAGGAGCGTGTTGCGTACGCGCATTATGCAGTGCACAACGTTTCCTCGCGTAATTGCACGGTTTAACCCTATAAATATTAACGAAGTATCGAAGGAACGATGTTCGTCTAGACGATCAAGCTCAGAACCGTTAATCAAGAGTCAAGAACGTTTTCTCGCTTTCGAGAAAGGAAAAACATTTAGATTGACAAAGAAAGATGATAATCAATACTCAAAATTTTTTATTTTAATTATTCAACTTTTGATTTTATTAAATTTTATAAAAAAATAATTCTTAAATTTTATATTATATTTTATTTATATTTTATATTAAAGAAAAAAGTCTAGATACTTTATATAAATATTTAAAATTTTTTAAACAATTAGAGCGTAACGTGTTAGGTTAGGTTAAGTTAAATTAAATTTAACATAATTTTAATATCAAAATTAAAATTAATTCTTATCAAAAAATTAGAATCATAATTAAGTTATATAATTTTCAATCGTATTGTTGAAGTTTTCGAACAGAAGAATTGCACATTACTTTTCGAAGAACTGAATGAAGATAAGAAGGTTTTGCTGTTTCTTATCGATAATAACCGGCAGGCGTGACTACAGTTACGATTACTTTCTACTATTGCTGATCTCGATTTCGCGAAAACTTGATCGAAACGATAAAATGACACGTCACGATGTCGATTTATGCGTTGTTCGCGTTCATTGCACAAGCAGTCGTTTATCTTGCAGTTAAATCGCGATATGGTTTCCCTTCGTTTTGCTTGTCGAACAAATTATATTTCGGCCGAGCGGTTCAATGAATGCTTGGACAAGACAAAAATCGGCGAACAAAATGTTCGAAACGAGATAGACGGTTTTTCACCGTATTGATTGTAAGCCTTGTATCCAAGAGCGTACATTCGAGACGATGGCACGTATATCCGTGTCGAGGTCGGGAGAAAACTTGTTTTATTCGCGAAAGGTGATTATGTCAAGAGAATTCGAGACGATCGTAATAAAAAAGAAAATGCTGTCATGAAAAGCGATCAGGGACTCGCGATGCACCTTCCCTCTTTGCACATTATCAAGGGCGATGGTTATCATTGTGCATATCGATAATTTTCGATAACGTAAATCTGATTAAACGTTAAAGTCAACAAGTAAACTCGCAAGTGCGAAAAAGGTACATTCCGAAAAGTGCCGAACGCTGCCGAATGGTGACGATATATTCAGAAAGCTAGGTTTCTAACGCCATTTGACACTTCACGCGATAATAATTGTAAAAAGCAATGAGTTACCTATTTAACTTAAAATTAATTCAAATATAATTATATTTTAATCGTAAAAACGTCGATAATCTGATTAAAAGAATCTTATAAAATAATTTTTCATCACCCGATAATTCAATAGCAATTATATTATCGTGATATAATCAAATTAAATTCATGGATATATATTAGGATAATATCGTATTCGATGCGCGTTGAGAATCACTGAGAAGCGGACCACTGATACGGCGATGTGTCATAAGTAAATATATGCGTATATACCTGTTAACTCGTTATCGGTATTACCATGGTCCGCGTTGGACAGAAGCCCGAGCGATCAGTTTGCCGGAGAACGAAACGAAGCGTGTCGGTCGTCGCGCGAGTCTCCTCGCATTCGCGATTACTTCGAATCCATTCTCTGTTCGTTATTCCTGACCCGTCTCTTGCTCTTTCTTTCGCCTTCTAACCCCCACCTTCTGTTTCACTCGCTCTACGTACATTACGCGAACGAGTCACAGTCAGTCGGCACAGAGGCATCGTTGACGCCGCGCCGCCTCGTCCCTCCTCTTCCCTCCTCTTCCCACTCTTTTCTTTCCCTTCCCGATTCCTTTTCGCTCTTCTCTCGATTAATTCTTCCCTCCCTCCATTGCTCGCGTTCTTCCTCGCGATGTACCGAGGCGACGGTACTCGTTGGCTTTCGACTTACGTTCCGCGCTTCTTGTACTTTTTTTCGTTCTTTCTCGGCGGAGAGTCGCGGTCGCGTTAACGTTCGCTTTCACGGCGAGACATTCGATCGAGGATATTCGTTGACGAATCGATCCATCCGGGATAGTGTCAGTGTTCAGTGGTTGTGGTTTTTTTTCTTTAAGTTTCATTCACGATGATAATACGAAGATCAATGTCACGAAAGGAATAAACGAACAGAAATTTTTTTGGTAAAAATATTTTTTTCATAATTAATCTCTGAGAATCTGTGCATCAAGAAAATATAATATAAGTGACTTTTAAATTGCGATATATGTGATTGATCATTTGTGGTCACGTGGTGCTCTTACCTCGTGGTTCGGATAAATTTTCGAAACGACCGCGTTTTTAGCTGATAAGTTTAACCGTTGCGTTCATCGACGACGACTATAATAACAAATTTTGATTGAATTCGTTCACGCGCTTTTAAATTGGAAGAATTGAATACGCCGAGCTTTTAAAGTTTTTTTCTAACGGTCGAATCCGCAAAGCATTTTCATCATTCTTAGAGTGATCGTTCCGGAAGTTTCAACTCGCTTCATCGATGCGAGGCACGGCTGAGGGTACTCGATATTTATCGCGAATGCTTCTCGTAATAGCGAACCGATAATTGCACGAATGACTATCATATTCGAAGCACGAACGCTTCAGTGCATTTGCGCGTTTAATCTTCTTTAACTTTCATGAAAAAAAATTTTTTTTAAATTCTCACAATTTTTTTTAAAAAACTTATTATACTTAAATTTTCTAATATTTATCAATATTTATTAAATTTTTCAAAAATTAATTACGACTTTTGACATTATAATACTTATTATATATTATTTAAAATTTTCTATAGATTCCTTGTTTCTATTATTAAACGTTATTTTGTTATATATTTTTTATCTTAATTACTCGATTTCGTGAAAAAAAAAAAAAAGAATTCAGATTGTTAAGTGTGAATAATTTACAATGATTATGTTTGGCGGGAACCACAAATTTAAACAATGTCAGCCAAAATTGGCGCGTTTCGTAACGCGTATACGCGCGTAATGTCCTCATCATCGTTTCTCATTTACGTAATCGTCCGAAACGGCGATTATTCGGGCAGGATGGGTTTCACAGCTTCCAAGTAGTAAGATAGCGAATGCACGGCCGCCGCTACGCGTGCATCCTGCAAACCGACG
>NW_006263360.1:291374-294928 GCF_000469605.1 Apis dorsata
AACTGTTCCTCCCTTCCGATACTATCTAACGACGATAATGGGATAACAAGAGTCATGATAATTAACCGAGAACAGTGGTACTCATTGAATCAATCAACTCTGTCCATTATTATTAGCTCGACATGAGACATTTGCTTTATCATCCTCTCTCTCTTTTTCTCCTACATGCCTTTTCAAGTTTAATGTTGTGCTCTCATTTCTTATTTGTTCTTCTTTGGACTTTTGGGGATTACAGGTGAATTTAGTCACGGCTAGTAAACTATCCGTGTTAGGAAATTTATGACCCGTAGAAAATTACTCGCGACTCTCTGGTGTTTCTTCGGCAAGAATTATCGCTCTCCTGTTAACATTTATGGCACACGGTTCGTGTTGCCTCTATTGCGGATCTTAATTCATCTATTCCCGTGGTATCAGTTTTGTTGCAAAATTTTCAAAGATAATATATTAGTTAAAATGGCTAAAATAAAATAAATTTTTTTATACATTTCAATAAATAATTCAAAATTATTTATCTCAAATTTACTTGTTTTGTCCAGATTTTTTTCAAAATTGTGACTTATTTTTAATGTATTATTTTAATTATATGTACTAAACTTTTGCATGTAAGTTTATAAAGTTTACACGTTATTTTAAATAAAACCAGCGAGAATAATTTAGTAGGTGGTCGCAATTTGGTCTTTTACTCTGTGAATTTTTAGGTTAGCAAGTATATTGCGTTAAAAATTTAAAACGCTTTTGTTTTCTTTCTGGTTATATTTAAAAAAAGAGAATAAATGAATTTAATAGTGTTATATATACTTACTCGAAATTCTCCCATAATAACTACGTAACGAAAGAAGTCTTTCATTTTCTAATTTCTGATTCTCACCGATGAATGATCATTTCTTATTTGTCTATTGGGTTGTTCGAAATCGACTCGATTACATCAACCTTCGATACAAACATCGTTTACGTAATCGATGGCGACAGCATATATTTTTATAATCGGATGCTTCGTAAGGCAATACTGTCATATTAATTTCAATAGAGAATATTGCGTTTCCTTGTTATATTACATTCCAGATAGCCTGACGCCATCTTTCTTCCACTGTTCTATGCACGATACTCACTTTCGGCAATAGTCGTTAAAAAGACGCATCGTTGCGAGATAAAAAGTCGTTAGATATACATGGCGCGTGACCTAGTTGTTCTTAGATTCGTAAAAACATTTTCTTTGGGTTGAAGAGAAAAAGAGGAAGAGATCGTAAGCGAAAGGAAAGTTAACGGGACCGCGAAAAATGCGTTAAAAAATGACTAAAGCGTCCTGCTTCGAGCGCTTTGCGAGTTACTAAGAGAATCGGTTACGGTCGTTGATCTTCGCAATTTTTCGGTTCCGTCCGTAAACTCGATGACCGCGCAGGCGCTTGACTCTCCAGTTTACAAGTGATATAGGTCCAGAGATACAACTCTAATTTTTTAATAAAATTTTGCAATATTGAAAAATTGAAGTTAATGGCTAAAAATATCATCTTTTTTTTTTGAATGCTGATAATTAATCCTTAAATTCGTTGACAATTATTGAAGAAATCAATTGTAGGATATAATTATTTGGTACATTCAACTCGTTCAACTATAAAAATTCTACTGAAGATTTCAAGTCTTGTTAATTAATTAATGATAGTTTGTAGACAGAAAAACGGTCAATGGATCGATAATTACATTGTTTTTGAACTCTACAAATAAATTACATTTGTTAGAGTAACTAACAAAGTGATACATACTTATCTAAACACTGGTTGATGGAGGTTATGTCAATATAGTCCCATGCAAGGTACGTCACGTTTACGATTTCTAAATTACACTTTTTATTAAATCTTCTTATCGTTTGAGTGAATTTTATCACGAAACAATATCACGAATAATAAAAATTATCAAATAGATTAGGATTTCTTCGGGTCAGAAATTATTTTCCACGATCGCTCGAGAAAATGCCCGACACGATATAAATTTTGGCCGTGCCTGGTGAAATCTCGCAAACTTTCAAGAGTTCGAGATGTCGTGGTCAGCGGGACGAGAAATTGGAGAGCCGAGTGACGCGATTTAACGGCATTCTTTCGCGGTAGGAACGAGGCACGAGTCACGTAATATAGTAGTCGGGATAAATGCACGGGTAAGATCGGTTTCTCGTAATCAAGGTAAGGCGATACCATTTGCCAACCGCGGCCGATATTATCCTGGCGCCTGCATAGCGTCTCGTCGACAAACTCGCCTATGGTCTTGGATCCTTTCGCTTTGCTCTCGGCACACCGTTTGCACTACGGCTCGTTAACTCGAACACGGAAACTTTACCGTTCTCTTTCGATCGAAAAGACATATCTTTCTCTCGGCGAAATATATCTCGAAACGTACACGATCCGTTCCTATCATTTATTAATCTTTACGTTAATTTAATTTCTATCAACGCACATTATTTATTAACACGTCAACAGAACGCGATGAGAGAATTCATTAACAAAATTCATTTCTATTGAAAGTTATCCATCGGTAAGAAAATAATTGAAAGAATTTTCTTAAGAAAAAGTCAGATGCAGTAAATAAAAAAAGTAAGTGGTAAGCGAATATAAACAATCGGAAGAATCGCTCGATTTGAATTTCAGGCGGTGACAAGCGGCGTTGCGCGGGGGAAGGAGAATGGAGGCGGCGGAGGAAGTTGGCGATAATAAGAACCCCTCGAAAACAGAGGCGGCAAATGAATCGAAGGAGGGAGCCAAGGGGGAGGAGGAACAACTCCGTATTCTCTCGGTGGACAAGGTTACGGTGGAGAAGATCGTCTTGGAATCCTCGAGCGGCTCGCGAGAGGTGCTCTTAACGAAAAATGAGAGTTCGAAGAAACTTTCGATAAAATCGGGGCTCGAAAAGCCGGTTCCCAGGCGATCCAAAGACAAGCGCAACGAGTCGACGAGCGCGGATAAGTATCGCTCTTCCCTTCCCGAGGATATTATTGCGTTCGACGCCTGTTCGAAGGAGGGGGCGAGAAAGTCGCGAAACACGGAGAGGATCAAACCGATCAAATTGACCAAGAGCCCGTCCATAGGCAGCTTAACGATCACAGGTGTCCCCGTGGGGAGGACGGAGAAACAGGACAAAGCGGAAGAAGAGACGAGCAGGGCTGAATCGACGGACGTCAAGGTAGCCGATGAGGATAAAGAGAATCGAAGAAAGCGGGTGATCGGGGATAAACCTGGCGAGGAAGGGGAGGAAATCGAGAAGATCGACGCGAGAAATCTGTTGGAGAAGAGCGAAACGAATATCGAGGTACTCCAACAGAACCTGAACACGAAGATTGACGCGAGCACGGCGCGCAGGTACAAGAAGAAGTTGCTCGAGTCCCGGGAGAATCGGCGTCTAAAGTTGCCCGTCGTCGTCGTCGACTCGAGCGAGAAGTTTGTGAACAGGATCGCGTTCGACGAGGAGTTTCTACAGAAGCATAATCTCGACAAGAGATTGAAGATCGAGGAGTACGGGTTGCTGGACACCGATCTTGGAGGATCGGGCGGGGAGCGGCGGGGAACGGA
>NW_006263360.1:295185-299834 GCF_000469605.1 Apis dorsata
CCGGGGTACAGCGAGAAGGTGTTGGAGGTGGAGAAAAGGTGGTCAGGGGAGTTTCTGAAGAATCAATTGGACCGCCGTTCCTCGGAATCGTCCAAGTCCTCCTACGTGGGGGAATACGGAAGCGTTTCCTCGAGGGAGAGCATAGGCGAGGAATACGATCGGAATACCGTTTTCGAAGGTGGGAAGGGAAAGTTCGACTGTGTGGGGAGGTCGATTAATTTGAACCGCGCTTCCGTGAAAACTCTAGCCGCCAGCACGTTGAGCACCCTCGACTCCGACTCGTGCCTCGAGGACAGGATCAAGTCGCTCGAGGAGGACATCGAGGCGCAGGAGAAGGAGGAGTTGGAGAATGGAAAAAGCGTCGGTCGTCGGGAGATAGGGTACGAGTTGTCCGATCTTTGGAGAGAGTCCATGCTCCCTTTCGCCAACGACTTTTGGAATCGAAAGGGCGAAACGTTGGAGTCGAGGATCGAGGATAGGAAAATCTTCAACGAGAAATCTTGCTCTCCGTTGGCGAGCGTCCGCGGGGATCGTTCGAGGGCAGACGGATACGCGACCCTCATAAGGAAGTTCACGATGGAAGCGGGATCGTCGTCCCGATCTAAGAAGGAGGAAAAGCAGAAGAAGAAGCTCGGGTTCCGCCGCCTTTTGCCGGGTTTCTTCTCGCCCAAGGATTCCCGAAAGGAATACAAGAAGAAGGAGGCGAAGGAGAGGAAGAGGCCCGACGACAGACACTTCGCCCGCTACCAGCAGAACGGCAACTACACGAGATCGCCGGATACGATGAACCTGAACGAGGACATAAAGAGGAACGTGAAGCTGGNAAAAATTGATTTACCGGAGGTCAGGGAGGCGGTGTATTGGCAACAGCTCAAGAAACTGGACGAGGAGCAACAGAGGCGTATTTACGAGCAAAATCTAATAGAGGAGTCGTCGTACTGCAAGGGAGGGCCGAAGAACTCGGCCTCGAGGGTGTCGGCCCCGAGACAGGGATCTGTTCGAGGGCCCGTGGCGACGGCCACCGCGGCAGGTCCTCCGTTACCGGTCACCCACGGAAATCCATCCTCGTGGAGTGGCAATCTGCGCAGCTCGAAGGGGAATCCCACGGGGAAGCCGCCATTGATGCAGAGTCAGAAAGGTCAGAACCAGCCCGTTCTGATCGCCCGCCCGCAACAGGCGATTCGTGATCGGCGGGACATGGTCCCCGCCAAGCCTCTCGAGTCGGGCAGGCAGGAGGCAGTGCAGAGGTCGAAGCGCGCGTCGCCGCATTTTCACAGAGGAGAGGCGCAGCCGGCGGCGAGGAAGCTCGAGGTCTCCTCGACCTACGAGGAGGAGCCGACGAACGATGCCGATGGAAAAGCTGCCCACCCACCTCCCCCGATATTTAAAAGGGGTAGCTTGATCGGCGGGGAATCGGCGGAATATGGAAGCGGCAGTAGCGCGAAGAGAGTCAGCTTCTCCAATCAGTCGGGTGTCGGTGGGCAGGACTTGGCCAGTGGAAGTTGGCCCACGAAACACGGTACTGCCCCGGAGCCGCCGACTCGAAGACATCGAAGCGAGGACAGCGTGTCCGATACAGACTCGGTATTTTCCTATCCTGAGCGCCGCGATCCCTCCACCCATTCCTGTGCGGATGTGACGGAGTACGATGCCGACAGACCTCTTCCGCCTCTACCCAAGGATGCCATCTCGGCGAACGCCGTAAGACTCGCGACCGGAAGAAGCGTTGCGTATGGAGATACACGTTGCAACGTCGGAACGGATCCTCGACGTGCCGTTAGTCCGCAGCGAGTACTTCGACAGAAGGGTGAGTGTCGATATTTTTTCTATTTTCTTTTTTTTTTTTTTTTTTTTTTTGCGGAGACAAAATTCACATACAATTCGATGTGTCGCGAGATTATGGTTTTTGAATCCGGTGTATCCGAATTTTAATTCGTGTGATTCTTAGAACGTGGATAGGTGAGACATGGTTAAAGATCGTACTTGCACACGAGCTATCTTCCTTGTTATTCCTCTCCAACGACCCGCAACGTAACATCATTTACGACGCCATAAATTATTTCACCGATCATCAATTTCTTTGCATCTCTTTATGGCAATTTCGTGCCAAATCAACTGCGTTTCAGTCGGGTCGTGATTTTATTCGGACAAGGTGCAAAGCGCGTGGCGCGGCGTATGACCGTGCATTTCAATGAGCCTCTTAAGGCAGACCGAGAGCCAACATCGTGTAAAGGCACGTTCTCGTCCACGACAAGCAAATCTCACTCACATATGTTTTAAGCCCCTATGGTCTCGACATTGTTTTATTGTTCAACGTATTTCAATATGCGAGTTTTCTTTCTTCCTAAACAAGATTTCGAAATCCAGTTGTATCCGGATTTGTCCGCTTATATAGCTGTCTACTACTAATTCTTCGCTTGAGGCAGATCTTGATGTAATCTGTATTAACGATGATTTAAAAGGAAGCATAATTTTATTAGGGTTCAAAAAAATTAGTTTTTATTTAGCTTTGTTTAATACTCTGTAAAATTTTTATTGGGAAAAATTTATTTACTTTAATGTAAATAGATATCTTGTTTTATTTCTTTTTTTCTCTCTCGTTATTTCTCACTCTCGTTCACGCATGCGCGAATATTTTAATCTTTCTCGATACATAACCGTAAAATATTCACAAATATCGTGTAATTTTTAATCCTTTTTAATATATCACACGTAAATATGAACAAATATATCATGTTATATTTGATCTGACGAAAGAGCGTATACTGTATTTAAATTGATTTATAAAAAAGAATAATACTTAACCTTTCTTTCTACTATGCAAATATATTAAATGACAATCGTTTATAACTGTGTAACGGTTTTCCATTACATTGCTTGTCACAGAAAGAATTACGATCTTTTAATTTCCTATAGCCTGTCGATCATTACGAAGGTTGAATCGTAGCTTGCAATTAACGAGAAAGCACAGTTGTCTCGCAATTTACACGACGCGTCAATTCGATCGACAAAATCGCGTTTGTTCTCGTGATTGGAACGTCTTTTGCGGATAATCTATTTTCCATAACTCTTTTGCCCGTATTCTTTTGCGAATTTCGATAAGAGGAAATATTTTGCGGAAATAGAAGAACCTTTGAAACGTTTTCCACAATACCGAATTTATTCATAAGTGGACTTGGCACTCTTGGAAATCGTAGGTTATCACGAAACTTTGCATGAGAATTTTCGTTCGATAGTGTTGAAAACTTCAAGGTACATTCTCATCTTTTCTCATCGATAAGGAAAGACTCATTGAGCAGAGCGCCCAATCTAAACGATCCGCATTTGAGATCAGAGTCTCGAAGGAAAAGTAAGGGCAACCGAATTGTTTGTCGAGTTTTCGATTAGTCGATACGCCGTTCAATATGTATGCAAATTAGCGAGCCAGGATGCAAATTTGAAATGGCCGATATTCGGAAGTTAGAATCATAGCGACGCCATGCTGAATCGTGTCGCGACGAGAGGCAACGAACCGAGAATATGGAACATATCTTGTTATATGGATTATGTCTACGGTATTATTCGCTCAAAGAATCGTTAAATAATATAATATATTGCTCCAAAGAAATTCTTTGAAGAATAGGATAGTCTAATTGTTTCTGAATAATAATATAAGAATTGCCACATGTGGATATTGATCGAAAATTTGAACGCAATACGATATTTGTTTTTAGTAACTCGTAGTGTTTACAAACATCGCATGGCTATAAGCGAGGAACGCTATCTCACTCGAATTCTCTGTTTCTCGTGTTTCTCTGTTTCTTTAATGCGCGCATAAAAGCGAACGGTGTCAAATTACATTAGTCAATTCTTGGAAATCCTTTTCGGTTATTCGGCGACTATTCGGCACAATTCGGTATCGGTCGGAACCGATCGTGGCCTTCTATGCGAACATTACCGTATTCCCCTTGCCTCTCAACCGTCCAGTAGGACTTCTTTTCAGTAATGCGTGGTACTTTCTCGAACGTAGACGCGTTCCATTTCCAATCGACTCGTTTCGAATATCGAACAATAACGCGTTATTTCGTGCCATGTTCAAAAATTGAATCGAATTGAAGACGTCCTGTCGAAAGAAGGTTAGTCGGTTGGTCATTGTCCTAGAAGCTTTATAGTTAAACTTGCGGGATCAGAAAACGGATTTCCCCGCGTGTCCGCGAATTTCGCAGGAGGAGTTGGGAGAAACGGTGGGAGGTCGACAGAGGTCGTAAAACGGTCGAATGTTTTCTGTCCGGTGAGTAGTAACGTTTGGGAGGATGCGGTGACGAGGTGGGCGTTCGGGATCGATCCCCGACTCCATTCCCGTGACGTCACGGAGCGGGAAGATAGGATGGGGAAGAGTGGGAAGGGACAAGAAGGAAGGAGAGACAAAGCGAGAGGTTTCGCGATAGGGCGGAGCGGGGACAACGTTGGTTAAAAGAGAGGGGTATCGAGGGATGGGTGGAGGGTACAAGAGGGTGTAATGCCGGGACTCGGGCAGATCCCGGCGACGACGTTCGGCGCGTTTTCGATGGTGGTGCCGCTGCTGTTGGTGCTACCGGCGTTGACGCACCTTGTGAAACGACGCGTAGGGTAGCGATCGTCGCGATAGTGGTGGAAGTGGTGGTGGTGGT
>NW_006263360.1:300153-302652 GCF_000469605.1 Apis dorsata
TGGTGGTAGTGGTAGTGTTGGCGGTGGTAGTGGCGGCGGTGCAACGTCGCCGGTATCGATAGTAGTGGTTGTATCTTATTTCCCACGTTCGGCAGCATTTTCGAAGCTCGAAAATCTCTTTTCGAGGGGTTACGATCGATTGCGACCTTCGAAGACGCGTGTTCGCGAAAGGAGGAGCGCGCGACGATGCTAGTCGTGATCGTTGGAAGACAAGGTGCAGAAGAATCAACGGATTCGAGGATCCTCGAGGGTGGCGGTGTCGAGCCGGCTACCCGTGACACGACGCTTTAGTCGGTGCTAGTTTCCGCTCGGTTGTCTCGATGCGTCTTTTTCAAGTTTACCGAGAAATTTACTTCGCTGATAGCCGTAATTCGATCGATTTTGAATGAACTGTTCATATATTTGGATTTGAAGCAAATCTCATTATTGTTGGAACGTTTTGTGCGACATCGAAACCGAAGAAATTGAATTAGTTATTCCAATTAACCGGGTCGTTCAGAATTACGCATAGTTAAGTCATTGACGCGTGTGGATACGTATGTATATATATATACACACACATATACATATATATAGCTATTAGTCTTCCTCGGTCACGACCTTCACCGTGTAATCAACTTGGAAGCGAAAGGTCGATTCCGGTACACATATCAAGGGGATGCTGCAAAATTCATCTGTAAAATAATCTTTTTAAAATATTTTAAATATAATTTACTATTCATTTATGTGCGAAGAAAAAAGTTTTAAAAGCTGACTTCGACTGTGCTTCTTTTGTCAGAGAAAAGGGTCGATAGATCGAGGCTCTCGAAATGCAGCACCATATTGCTTAAAATACGAAGTGAAGCTATCGATTTCGAACACCAACGGAATCATGAGCAGAATACATCTGATAATATTCCTCGTTTTTTTTCTCCTAATTATCTTCTTTTCTTTGCTTCTTTTCTCCTTTTTCTTTCGCGTGATTCTATAATCTTCGACTATATTTTGCCAAAATTCGCGTTTCGTCGGATAAACACGATACCTCATCTTCGAAAGCTTATAATATCGACAATTGTTAAATCATTAAGAAGAAAATCGATCTCAAGTGATGTAAATGTAAAGTGTTTGCGCACAATCTCCATCGTCACTCGAATTAATCCTCGATTCGAGTTTTCTTTGAATTTCAACACGTGGTAGTTGCTTTTCATCCTATCTTTCGCGTCTAATTCCATTCATCGAATGAGACGCAGGAAAACGCTATTCGCAGAGCCGGCGTTCCTTTGACCCAGTGATCCGATTCGTCTGTAGTGCGCTCGAGTACATCCACCCTCCGTGAACGTTGAAATTCATCGTGGTCAAAAGATGGCGACGTCACGGTTATTGTGGCGCTACAACGACTATCACGATAATTTCCGCCGGCATTTCTATCGTCTAGTTTCGTAACTCTCGTACAATTCGAACAAATTTGATTCCGAATTCTTTCTCGCAAACTCCTCCTTTTCATCGCTCTTCGTAGAGTTTGCGTAGAATCTTCTCCACGGAAGAATTGTGATCGAACAAAGAAGTATTAACCTCGAAGCCGATTTTCCGATCGAAGATCATCGAGAAGCGGTCATCGATTCGAAGATTCGAATCGAAAACTCGAGTCGAAATAAACGAAGACGATACTCATTGCCATCTGTGATGCGCGAATCGAGGAAACGACGAGATCGCGCAGAAACGCGAAAAACATTTTACGATCGCGCGAATCGATCGACAACAATGGCGCGATCGAGCTCGAACCGCATTTCGTGAATGCGCGCGCATGCGCGCGCGTAGTCCCTTTGAATGACGCGGTCCGGTTTACCTTCGAGACGCTGAAGCGTTTGCGAAACATGTTGATGCGTTGGAAGAGCAAGGACAAGAGCTCTAGCAAGAGCTCCTCCGCCGGTCCCAGTCTTGGCAAGAAGAAGCGTAAATTCGGCAGAGAAGGTAAGAATATGCTCTATCAATTTTTAAGATTTCTCCTCTCTTCGTTGTTTCTCTTTTTATCCACAACGCACGTAGTTCTTTTTCTCTTTCTTCAACTTATATCTCCAAACGATTTCCCTTGCGATTTTATTATTTGTTGAAACGTTTAAATTAGTTGCGAGAATTAAAGCTCTCCCGCGAGAACAGGATCGATTTTCGATAATCGATTCAGCAAACCAGATGCGACAAAGTATCGCATAGTCGTCTATTTTGTTTTTTCGACGAGGCACGGACGATTTCTCTAGGATAACGACGTTAACGAACAATTAGAAATTCTCGATCGCTATTTCAATTCCTTTCGTGTAATCGTATCTCGGTTCATGTTGTGGCGGCTCGTTGCAGCTTGTTGCTTGTAATAAGTCACGCAAACTAAGCATGGTATCGCATGTATGAAAACTTTGTGATTATTTCCGTTTCCGTTAAATTGTTTTAAGACGTATTACGATATATATATATATNATCACGTTAATGTATTAATATATACTTTTCATCGCGTGCAATTCTTCGTAC
>NW_006263360.1:302670-307606 GCF_000469605.1 Apis dorsata
AATTTAAAAAAAATCAAATTCAAGTGATCAAAATTTTGTTTGATACTTTCTTTCTTTTTTTTAACAATTTAAAATCTTATATTTCGTATTATAAATTTACAATAATTTAACGATAATTAAGAGGCCTGAATTATCAAACTTATAAACATACAATTTAAACAAAAGACAGTTCAATCAAGAGTCAATCGCGACCTTTGAAACACCGGAACCATTGAACTTGTCGAACAACGAATCCTTTCAATCATCTTACGATCACATTTTTACTCGAACTCCACATCTCCACATTTATAACAATCTCAGGGATTCTTACTTAAAAATTTACTTATTCAAAGTGATTTTCGCAGCCCAAAAAAAAAAAAAAAAAAAAAGAAAAAGAAAAGACTATAGAACAAAAAGACACTTCGATGAGAATCACGATACCTGTATGCGCGTCGAAAAGGACCCAAGCTTCTCACCTGTCGCGTCCTCATCTCGCGGGGCACGGTGCATCTCAGGGAGAGCAGGTTGACAGGCGGAGGAGCTGGCTACACCCCTGTGACCGTTCCCCGACGCTTGCGCGCAGGTTGCATACCCCCCTGTTCCTCCTTCTTTGCACCTCAAACCCCCGCAACCCGTTCTCCTTTCCACTCCTTTCCGCCCGCCCCACACACCCCCTCCCTCCCCCTGTCCCGCTTCTTCTTTCTCTTCCACCGCATTCCTCTTCCTCGCCAGCCTTCTTCTCATATCCTCCTATCCCGGGTGTGTACACCCCCCGCGCGTGCTTCCGCTATCGGCAGTAGTTACGATACCACCACTAGTGTACTATCAGTGGCACCTCCGCTAGCAGCAGCAGCAGCAGCAGCAGCACAGCAGCAGCAGCAGCGGCGGCGGCCGCCGCCTCCAATCTGTCCCACCCTCGGCGGCGCTCTGCCTCCTGCCGAGAACAGTTACGTCGCATCGTTCCCTCGCGTAAGATCGTTATCGCCGATCTGTCAATCGTTCGGTGCAACGTT
The DNA here is from genome assembly GCF_000469605.1 of Apis dorsata. Taxonomy (NCBI): domain Eukaryota; kingdom Metazoa; phylum Arthropoda; class Insecta; order Hymenoptera; family Apidae; genus Apis; species Apis dorsata. The sequence goes on from NW_006263360.1 coordinate 303,663, forward strand.
CGTAAATATAATAATAAGAACGATAATACAATTATAATATTCGAAATCAAATCGAACTCGTTGAATCAATGTTGAATCGGCCGAGATCACCTGACTCGAGTGCCCTCGAAGGGAGGAGGAGGAGGTGGAGGAAGGGGACAAGTTGGAGAGGACGGTTGGACGACGATGCCCGAGGCGCGAACCAGATACGCGTTTAAACGTATCCCGCGTAACATTGCACGTCGTAGCCGCGATACTACGTGTAACCATCGATACTACTATTACGGTGAGGTGGATCCGAGAGGAGTGATCTACGAGATCGAAACGAAGAGGAGGTGGATGTGTGAAGAGTCGGCCACTGCCGCTCGAACCGCTGCCCCCTTGCAACGACGAATGACCGATACGGTACAACAACACCTGTTTCACGGTTCCAACGCGTAGTCGAGGCTCGCTAAGGGAGATGCGTATATTCGTCTGGAGGCATTGCGTGTCGTTGGACGGTAAGGAAGCGACACTCTCTCTTTCTCTCTCTCTCTCTAATTGATCAAATTCGATGCACGAATACACGTTTTCACGTTTTTCAATAATATATCGATCGAACCAATCGGTCAGATCTTATTAGTATTAGATTATTATTAGAGATGTAGTTGAGGTGAAGACGTTTAAGATTGATTGTACACTGTTTTTCTATTTGGGGATGCGAATATGTTTGAGAGCGAAATAATATTGTCTCGATATGTTGAGGATAATTTTAAATTTAGTTCATCAGTGATATGAAAATATTTGAGAGTTTTATTCTTGGGTGTATTCGTAGGTGAATAATTCGAATTTTCATTTCCAATGCGTTAAAATGGAAACAAATTTTAAAAATCGCTTCGACGAGAATTATTTCAAATGTATTCGCATATTCTTAACGCTCTCGAAAGTATTTTTCGGATAATGAAAATTATTCTCGAGAGTCTTATTAGTAATAATTTAACACACGCACAGTTATCATTTTCAATACATGCTTTAAGAAGAAATTTTCGCGGTAATTATTTTACATTTCATTTAGTTAGTGGAAATCAGTTTCGATCGACGCGTGATCGAAAAAGAAGAAGAAGAAAAAAAAATGCTAATAAAAACTAGTCCGCCGCTCATTAAAAGCGTTAACAGAGGAATTCAATTTCGAAGAGTTCGATGGAGCCATTATTGCGCAAAACTGCCTCTTCCTCCTCCCATCTTCACCTGCGCCCTCCGGTTTACCAATCTCCGAGGCGTTTCCCGCTCCAGTTTCCCCTGTTTTCGTTCATTTTCCATGTTCTGTCGCCGCGAAATCGGTGAGAACGATTCGATATTGGCTCGATGAGGATTTGTAAAAGCCGATTTGCAAATACGATCCGCGTTTTCATCCGCAAAAAAAAAAAAAAAAAAAAAAGAAAGTTCAAAGTCAGTGGTCGAGGAATGCTTTAATCGTTTCTAATAAAATGAAAAATTGAAACTATAAATGAAGTAGACAATATATTTTAATCATTGCATATTATTGCGTAATCAAATTTTTAAAGCTATCCTTGACAATCTTAAGTTTTCTTAAGGTTTCCCTTGGGAGATAATACATAGGTGAAAAGATTATTTCTTTTGAGGTGGATTTCTTTTAATAAAATGAAAAAGTTTAATAAATTAATTATAGACATCGAGGTGATACATTGATTCTTGGTGTAATGTGATTCTAATCTTACGATAAATCTCATTGTAAATAAAAAAAACATGATAGGAATCTTTTAAAGGTTATCTTGGATATTATTCTATTAATCTCGAAGCAAAAATCACAATACGCTCTCACGTTTCTTTTATAGTTTCTTCAATTGTCCTCTGTTCGTCTTCCCGTCATTTTACCTTCGAATTTCACATTATTCGTTCAACTTTTCGATTAATATTTCATTCGACTCGCTAATTAGGTCAAAACCGAACCTCATAATAGACCCAAACTCGTCTAATTCCTGTTACTTAATTAGCGTTATCATTACCAGAAGAAAAGAAATTGAAAGTGACGCGTAGCTATCAAATCGCTATTATTATTATTCCCAGTTGATTGGACGAAAACAGGATTGAAATACATTTCGAAAAAAATCAATAAATCCGTTTTTCAAAACGGACGATCTTCTCGTTCGTTTCAGTTGACCCGGTTATATCGGTTCCTTTAATCTCCATCATCGACACGAGCGACATCGAGAATAAAGGGAAAAAAAATTTCGTTTTCTGCCCATCCACCGTTTCCTTTTTCGCCGTTACTTTATTTTTACTTTATTGTCGGGTGTACGTGTACGTGCACGTGACCCACGAGGGCCGATTCCCTCGTCGAAGGCACACGCGAGTGGCGGTTACTTTACGACAACGAGCGGGACGGAGGGATGCACTTTGCGTTTACTAGGTAAACGGCCATTTGTAGTATAGGTTGCGCCTGTATCCTGCTGACCCACTTATCGCGCGCGAACTTGGACGCGGCAGGAGGCGAGGATCGAAACGCGGCTCCCCTCGTCGAACGACCTAACCTGTTCTTCTTCCACCTAACTCCACCATCCTTCACTCGATGGCCCGTCCAGTGAAATAATTCAAAAGTTGGAAAATTTCGATAAAAATACTCGGTGTCGATTCCAATCGCTGGATTTTTTATTCAAAATGCGCGAATTAAATTTTAATTGTTGCCCGATTAATTGAATTCCGAACCCCGTATTCTGAATAGTATTCAAATATTCATCGAAGGAAGAGATACCGAAGTATAATTATAAAATATTCCGTTTCATCTTGTGATGCAAAATCTTAATCTTTCTCAATCTAGCAATTAAACTTTCGTAAAGTTCTAATCGAGTATAATTTCTTTCTTTGCGTATCTCTTTACGTATCAACGATCAAGGTACTATTTCATTTCGTCTTATTACGCAAAATGATGTATGATGTAAAAATTCAAATCGATTATAATTTCTTCCTTCGGATATCTCTTTACGCTTCAACGACCAAGGTGCTATTCCGTTTCGTCTTATGACGCAAAATGATCCATGATGTAAAAATTCTAATCGAATTATTTAATTTCATCGAAATATATATATATATATATATATTCTTCTCTTTCTTTGGGTGTCTCTTTACGCGTAACGATCAAGATAACACAGGTACGCCGTGACCCAGTTTCCCCGGATGCATTTCGATCTCAATCTTGCAAGGATCGTTGTCGCGACAGGGTAACATTTTACGATCCACGTTTCGTCGTCGAATACTCCTGGTTTACGCTGTGACCTAATTACCACGAACGACGACGAAGTCCTTTGTCGTTTTCGAAGAATGAACCGCGCGTTCGAGGTTTCTCTCGAAGAGTCTCGTTATCGATCAGTCGTTTCGACGACAACCACAGTGGGAACGCGTTAAAGCGAAAAAATTGCACGGACAATTTTTCTTTTTAATTCTATTTTATCATTTCCCCCTCTTTTCTTTTTTTTTCTTTCTCTCTTTCTCTTTTTCTCTCTCTCGTCATTCAGTTTCAGAGGTTTGCGCTTCGTTAAAACGAATATACAAAGCTTTCGACGTTATCCTCCAAGCGGAATAACGAGAGAGATATCTTAAAATTAACCCGACCTGTCGGTGTATCGCGGTGACCCAATTGCGGCGAACCGAACGAATTTCGATCTTGCCGTATAAATTGCGTTTGCTCCGGACCTACGCATATGGACCTGCACAAACTATATACCTCGAAGCCCTTTTGCTGCGTGGAACCGGATTCGATTAGTCGATCGATTACGACGATCGTGTTGCTTTGGTTACCCTCGAGTTTGCCATAATAGAACAAGAAATAAGAAAATCATTTGAGAATAGAAATGGATTTATGGGAAAGAGATGTGAAATGGAATATATCGTCGATTATACAAATGATTTTCAAAGAGGATAGCTTTAGAAAAAGTTGATTGAGCTCTTTGATTTTTTTTTTTTTTTTT
>NW_006263360.1:307842-311899 GCF_000469605.1 Apis dorsata
TTGATTTGGAATTCCGTTTTCGAGAGTTTGAACTTTGTCTCAAAAGAAATTAAAGAAAAATTAATTTAGTTGGATATGATAAAGGAGGCATAATTTTTGTATAATTGAAAAAGATTTGATCTCAGCATTGGGAGGAGTTCCTCTTGATATGTCGAGCAATGTAATCCAACCAAATATTCGTGAAAATAATACTGATGGAACAGTAAAATTTGTAATCTTTTGATTCTGTTTTAATAAAATTTTTATTTGTTAGATTTCTTCGAGTAAAATGATATTAAACATGGTGTAATTTGAATCGTGTTTTCATATTTAAAGTGTAATAAAACTTTTCCTCTATATCTATCTATTAAATAAATATGATCCAAATGATATCGTATTTGACCTTATTTTAATCGAAGAGACCTCACAAATATATCGGTGAAAGTTTAATTAAAAAGGAAACCAAACATAAAGTTTTACCATTAGTATTGGTTCACTTTTCGAGTGCCTCGGTTCTCTTTCTCCTCTACTCCCTATCGTTTTTCACGTTCGGCAAAAAACGTAAACAAACACTGAGGTCGAGCAATAGCAGAAATAAGAGTCGTCACTATTTCTATTGGATGAAACTGTATTCTTTTTTAAATTCGAATTTTTTTTTCAAAAATTCATTGTATTTAATTCATTTATTAATTATAAATTCATTTTGTATTAAAAATATATAAATGTTATTCCATATTTTTAATCGCTCAAAATCGAATTTAAAGTTATATCCTATCTCATCTCTCTTTTCTTTTTTTTTTTTTTTCTCTAAAATCGTAAACATTTTATTTTTCCGAAGAGACCCCGTAAACTAACCTAAACCCAAAGGAATAAAGTGGGTAGAAGCGAATAGACGAACTATCGAATAGATAAAAAGAAAAAGAAAAAGATCGATGTCGTGAAAACGCTTAGATTCGTTTTCCTTTTCTGGTATATATGTTTCCTTCTTTGCCTCGTTTCCGGTTTGTATCCGGGCGTCGAGCTCTACGTGCTTAGAAGCCTCGAACGACACTGGAATATCTTCAACTTTCGTTTCGTTTGAATCTCAAGAGGGGAAAAGACTTCTTATCCAACTTTTTTCTTCCGTTTTCGATGATAAAAAAGACAAATTATTAATACAGAGAGCAAGTATCCTATCATTTACGATTGTTTTCGACAAATTTTCGGAAAAAATTTTTATACAAACAGCTACAATTTATCGAGATTTTTAAGTTAATCGTATCTTTGAAAAATATTTTAGTAAGTAATGTTTAAGTATTTTTGTATCGCTAATATACATATATAGCAATATATCTCGGTTTTTTTCGAACGTTTTATATATATATACACAAAATTTTTTTTTGTATTTCTCATAACGTAGTCAAATTTTTTTCATATAATTCGATTTGTATTTCATTGAATAATAATATTGAATTTTAGTTAAAGAATCATTAAATTTCAGTTAACTGGCTACGCTTGATCGCGGAAGCGATCGGAAGCGAGTCATATTTTCTTTCTTCTCTCTCTTTCTTTCTTTTTTTTTTTTTTCCGATATAATTGAAACGCGTTGACGATAAAACCAATAGGAATACATACAGATATAATTTGTATACATGCTCGAATAAATTGCGCCGTAAAACAAGTCTCGCGCGTTGATTTTATAAAGCAACCCGTTTCTGCTAGGAAACAAAAATATAAAAAATATTACATTGGTTAAATTCGTTTGTAGAGCATAGAATTAACGTCATATTAAAGAAGATGATCTCTCGCTTGCGTATTATGCATGCAAAGTATTTTGATGTTTCACATCAAATAGGAAGAAAGTAATTCTATATGAGGAAAAAAAAGATTAATAATTTTTTTAATTCGTTTTTAACGATGAAATTTGAAAACATCGCACATACATGAATTTGACTAACACTCTATTGGCTACGAATCCAATTATCAAACTATAAAACAAATATGTAAAAACGAATAAGAGATGCGAAACGAATAAAATTTATTAATTTCATAATTCGTTCTCGAAATAATCGAATTTGAAAATTCATCGAATATACGAGTACTACTGATTAATTGATTGCACACATTCAAACTCAATTTTCTCGCAAACAAGAAACAAATAAACAATGAATAAACGAATGCTATTATTTGTACTACTAAATGCATTATTGCACATAGAATATTTTATTGATTATTCGCTCATATCTCTAATCAAGAATTAATGTTCGAATAGTGACGTGACCTTATCTCCTAATAGAAACGCAATGAATTCCGATGTATCTCGGAAATGAGAAAATCTGTTTCATTCATTTGACTACATTTTACTTATTGCATTCAATTATTATCGGAAGATAGGGGCTGTCGTTTGTTATTTCTTGCTTTTCGCTGTAAATTAGGACGCGTCATCTTTCCAGCTTGTATCGTAATTACCGGAACATTATCTATTTCTCGACACGATGTTTCATGATGGCGGTCAAAGTTCACGTATTATGATCGATTTTTATAAAAAGCACAGCACAACGGAAAGTCTCTCGATCCGTTCCTCGGCATCTTTGATATTTTACGGAAACGTTACTACCTACTCTCGAGTACCATAAAGCTTAGTTATTCGAGCGAAATAGGTCGGCCGCCCTGTGAACTTGCGACCTGCCTCTAACTTTGTTTGAAAGTAAATCATTTTGGTTTGCGCTATTTACTCGGCCCAACCTTTTTCGATTTCGCTTTGACGTCTTGCTTCTGATGTAAGATTTTTAGTTTTCGTCCCAGTTGCTTAGACGAAATATCACGAAATTATTATACGTTTTAGTTTTGTAAGTATTTGAACATATCGCAACATCGATGAAGCTTAAGTTATGAGTTTTGAGGTTATGTTGCGAAATATTTTTTGTAAATTCTTAAGAGAAGGAATTTGAGAATGATTTGAATATTTAGTTAGTTAGTATTTGAATAATAAAGTTAGACTTTTATAAACACGCATTATAAATATTTCTCATCGAAATTAATTATACATTCGGATAGAAATCTGATCGTACATAACCTAAACTTCGTTCAAACTTGATTACGCAAGGAGAAATTTCTATTTCACGAACAGATTCAGTTCAATCACCCTATAATACCTATCCTATCTCTGTTATATCACTCGAACGAAATTGCAATTGCAATACCTATCGTCGTTAATCCAGCTATGAAATGAGCCGGACCCCTCGCTTTATTAGAAAGGATATACACGAATCTCGTGATATTCGCGGCCGATGCGTGAACGCGTTTCCTCACTAGGTTATCGTGCGTCGGGGAGGAGTGGTGAAGAGGTGGGTCGGTGACTCTGGCAGGAGAGGGGGTCAGGCCGAGGTCGGGGTCGGCGCTGTGGGGCAGGAGAGATGAGGAAGGACCGCACCCACCCTGGTTTATCGACCGGGTTACACCCTTAGCCGCCGCTCTCACAAATTCTCCTTCTTACTTACGTAGCTTTTTCCTTTCTCTTTTCTTCTTTCCTCTTATCTTCTCTTTGCTTCTTTTTCTTATTTTTTTTTTATCCATTCTCTCTCTCTTTCTCTCGCGTCTTTTTTTTCACCTTTTCTCTTTCTCACTTTATTTCGCGTATCGCGAAATTCGATGAATTATTTGCAAAGAAAGTAGGTTAGGATCTTGAGAATCGATCGCGCGTCTCGCGACGACGAGGGAAAAGAGCTCGGGGAAAATATTTCCGGCGACTGATCGTGGAAAAGACGGCGTTTAAACGGACGGTTGGAAAAATGGAAACGTTTCGAAGATATTCCAAGCGCATTTATACCATGCTATGCGACGCGGTTTACTCGAAGCGTCACACCATGTTCAAAGCCACGGGACGCTTAATCTTTTTACGCTTTTTCAAGGTTCCTTTGCGCGCCGAGGAATTATTTTTTCCCCTGTTCGCACGGTTATTTTTTCACCGTTTCTCTCCTTTTCAACGTTGCAATCGACACGGTGCCGAGAAAAGCGCGTATAAAAACGTAAGAGTATATTTTTTCTTAGAGATAAATTTCCCTCTGTAAAAAAAAAAAAAAAAAAAAAAAAAAAAAAA
>NW_006263360.1:312110-315794 GCF_000469605.1 Apis dorsata
TCTGCTTCCTCGATGAAAATTTCGCGGAAAATTTTAATACGGTTTGAAAATGGTCGAAGGCTGGACGCGGAAGCTGCGAACTATCGAATCGAAGATTGGATTTGTGCCAACGTTTCCCACTAGCTGGAACCATCCAGTTCTTTTCAGTTCTTTGACCTCTTTCATCCCTGATGTCCTTCCAGAATATGATCTTTAACGTTTCGAGGCAAAATAAAATAATAACGGATATTGCTAATATTTTCCTTCTCTTCGATATTTTTCCGATTTCTGATACGAAGGCCAAATGTTCGATCCTCGATCAAAAATAATTTTTCCATTATCAATTATTATCTCTATCGTATTTGACGAATAGTTTCTTCCAAAATTGTGCAATAAAATACTATGTATATATAAATTTCAATTGAATGGATTATACTGGCAATATAAAAACGATAATATAACGAAATATGTGATACCCTGAGATAAAAAGATTCAAGGTCGATTGCTCGAATTAATCTCCCTTCACGTTTCACTTTTCATCCATTGCCAGTTTCACGTAGTAACTCGAAGACCGTTGATCGTTCGCGCCACGATTCTCTTTACCCCCACCACTCTATCTCGCTTCATACCATCTTGCGGTGTATGGAGGAGTTAAGTCGATCGTTCCGACCTTTTTCGACACTCGTAGCGGATAATTCGTGAAGAGGGGGAAGGAAGCGAGAAGAGGGACGATCGCGGCCAGTAACACATGAAATAGGAGCGCAGGAAACAAATCCTTAGGCCCGCTTCCGTTCCGCCTCGAATTTCACGGCCGAGGCTTATACGAGATCGGGACAATGGAGATGGAAAGGGAGGGGACAAATGGGATGCGTGAGCCGAGGCGCGCTAAGGGGATCGAAACGCGACAGCACAATAAGACACGGAACCGATAATAATTCTCCCTTCCTTCGAAACGACCGACTAAACGAACTTCCGTCTCGTCCTAGGGCGAAAGTGAAGCAAGATGATTCAATTGTGATGCAATTAACGCCAATTGTCGGCACGAGAGAAACTACGCAGATACGAGTGACGCAACATATATCTATCTGATCGGCAAATATCGAGGTCAAAGGATGAATCGTTTTTTTCTAAACGAGAACCAGGAAGATCTAATCGATGAGATAAAAACGAGGTTATCGAAGGTACTAACGCCTGAGTGTAAAATAGAAAGAAGAGGAGGGGAAAAAAAGAAGCGAGATACCGGAAGGAGGAAACCTAGAACCGAGTCGAATGGGAAATGAAACGAGAGAGAGAGAGAGAAGGAGAAGGAGGAAGGCGAAGGATAGATGAATGAGAGGAAGAGGGAGGAAGACGGAGCAAGGGTGGAGGCGATAGGTAGGAAAAGGACAGAGAACGCGCAGTGCAAAGTAGCGGAGAAGTGTGCGAGTCGAGTGCGAGTGCGAGGGAGGGAAACGCGGAACGCCATGGAGCAGTGTGGAGCGAGGATCGCGGGACGAGAGGAGGGTGTAGTAACGGCTGAGGGGGGAGAGGGGTTCGCGGTGCAAGCTTGTAGGGAGCGTCAGTGTCAGTGTGCATGCGGACGGCGAGTCGGTTGGCGGTGTGGGAGCTCGCGTTGCGTCAAATCGCATCGCGTTCCCGAACGAAACTGTGCTGTGCTGCTGGACACGCGTCGTTTGGGCGCGAGTTTCGAACCGAACCGATAGATTCATCCAACGATTCGTTCGCGCTTACCTTTCGATTCCGCCCGTTTGATCGATGTGACTCGGCCGAATGATGCGAGATAAGTTTTGTTCGTTCGCGATCGCGGAGTGCCGCCTCGTTTATCGACCAAGATATTCCTGGATACGCGGTTCTCATACGATCGATTATCGATAAAAGGCTATCTGCATTATTATTCGACAAAAGTATATATAATAAATCGTAACGAAAAATATAACGGCGAGGATCGTTTCGAGGGGCAAGAGAACAGGTTCTGCCCTCCGCGACTCCGCCTTTCGTCTTCCGCCTGAAGCCTCTGCCAACTTTTATCTCTTCTCCCCGTGAGGCAAAGTAGTATTCTATTAAATCGCGCGTGCATCTCGCCAAGTTTTCCTTGGAACATTGCATACCCTTAAATTCTGAATTTCTGAATGATTATTATAGACACCGAACGATTCGATTGTGTGCTCGAGTTAACTCTTCAAACTACAATGAGTGGGTTATTGGTGATCCATATCGGTAGACTCCAAACTTATTTCATTAACGTCATCTACCGGGCTCGGTTACAGATCGCGAGAGAGTTGAATTTAAGAATTGGCGCGTTCGCAATATCGATACTACGCCAGTTTTTGTTGCTACTTGCCTCCTCTTTGAGAGCCTTTGAAACAGAATATCTCGTATCTACTAGCGTAACGGTCGTGTGGACGCGAGGGTTATATAGCGGTCGAGAGGCGATTCAACGCATGTGTCCTTGACCCAACTCGAACGCGTATTCGAGCGATGAGAGCGCATCAGTGAACGGTCGTCGTTTCCTCTCCTAGTTACATTTCTCGCTATCACGAGAAATCATCGTATGTCGAACGGTGATTTGGTTTCTGTCTTTCATTATCAGTAATCCAGAACAGGAATTCGTTGAAATATCGAATATGATAGATATTGCAATCTAACGTAATATCCATAATTCACAATAATTCTCATTATTTCATCACATTAGTCTTGTCTTTCTATCATCGAATTATAAAATTAAAATTATCGAAGAATTGAATTATTTTATTATCTTGGATATATTTTTTCTTTTCATTCCACAAAAAAAAAAAAATATTTTTCGATCTCGTATATTCCCAATTTTGCTTGGGAAAGACAAACATGTCGTTTACCAATTTAGATACGCGCATCGAATTCGACGGATGTGTTACGCGATTGGCCCTGTGTAAACCGCAACAGATGTTGCGAGCTCCCTCGTACACACACACATACACACACATCGTTCACTAAACGCAGAGGCGCACGGTTAAGGCAAATAGAAATATCCCTCACAATCGGTTTCTCGGTTTAGAGGAGGCATCGTGACGTTTATATTTAGCCGATCGACCGGCAGTTTTTACACTGGAAATTTGCATGGACGGGATGTGATAGTTTAAAAATAAACCCATCTCACCGGCGGAGCGATGCGGGACGTTACGATTGTCCTTGACCCGTGGAAAGCCCATTCGGGTGGACGCGAGGCAGACTCGCGCGCGTGTGTTCCTTCACGCTCCAAAAGTTGGCTTTAGTCGGTCGATTCGCTTTAAAAATGAATGTCGGAAGGGAAAGAAAAAAAAAAAAAAAAATGGGAACGAGATGAACGAGATCCTCTCGACCAAGGGTGATCTCTTCCATTCGGAATGCGCTTTTGCAGGAAGTACGATCGCTCTGACCTTTGACATCGAATGGAGGCTTTAAATTCCGATATATCAGAGGTTCACAATGTTACTTACGTGTAAACATACGAGGAAGTGCTCGTTTAATAAATCAACACCTTAGACGAATAATTTAATCGTTGTCGTTATCATCGAGCAGCGTTAAGGAAGATACAAAAGACGACGATACGCGGTCGCTTGCTTCGTCGATAGAACGCGAAGAGCGCGCAGACGTCGTTTCATCGTCGAGGATTTGCGGGTGTTCCAGGTATTTTGTGGGCAAAAGGGCTTTTCGAGCTTCGTGAAAAATAAAAAAAAAAAAAAGGAA
>NW_006263360.1:316076-317937 GCF_000469605.1 Apis dorsata
GACGCAATCGACACGCTTGCCAAAGGGAGCGGAAAAACGAAAGCTTTTTCGTCCTCCTCGCTCGCGAATTTTTTCGTCGATTCGACCGAGCTATTATCCGAGAAATATTCCTTCGTTCTTCGTATTCTCTTTTAACTACGTCTCTCGACGTGAAATTACTAAGGAAAACGAGAGAGAGAAAGGGAGAACGTATCCGAGAAGCAAATTCGAATCGCAATTTCCAATTCATCCGCGTTCACGTTACGCTTCTGGTTGTTGGTTTTCCCATCGCGTCCCTCTTTTCGTCTTGTGCATTCAGCGGCGTTAACGATCTCTTCTAAACTACTCGTAGGCCCGTGAAGAGCTACGGCGCGTCACGGAAGACAAAAAGAATCGTAGCGTCGCGAACGAGAAAGAACGGCAGTCAGTAAGCGGAGTGGTCTCGTTTCATTTTGCTCTTACCGCCTCTTCTCTTCTGTTCCTCCTACTGCTACGTTGGTTTTGTCTGTCTTCTTGAGTTACCTCGCAGCGTCCGAGTCCCGTCAAACCTTATTGCTGTTTTATCTCTTGTGCTGTGTATATATATATATATATATATATATATATATTGCATCCATGGTTAATATTGTTCCAGTTTCTAAACACGTAAGATTAGGAAAACTTGGGTCTTACAATATTGCCTTTTGTCATTCTAATTCTATTAAAATCTAGGATTCTCCCTCCATTGTTGATGAGATTCATTTAGGGAATTAGTTACAATTAGTCCAAGTTCTGGCTTCGACAGAGTCGATTTAAATTCATCAGAATATTCAAGTTCAAATTTGATTTCTTTCATTTTTCCATTGTCCAAGTATTATCAAATCTAGATTAGATTACTCTTGTTCTATTAATTTATTATTATATAATATACAATATTGTATAATATATTATATTTAAAATTTGTGCAGTTCTTTTTCTTTTCTTTTTTTTTTTTTTGTCAAACTTGGATCTAACTTTCTTATTGAATTAGAATTTGTTCTTAATTTTGAATTTTATGTCTAGAAATAGTGAAAATATCAGACGCTATTAAAAAGTTGACGAAGTTGGTGGAATTAATTTCGCGATCTCCTCGTTACTTTTGTGGTTAAAAAAGCGGAGGGGGGGAACCAGTTCATCGCAAAGGCAAGATAAAAAAAGTTGCGAAAGTGGTGCGAAGAGAAGACGCGAGAGAGCAGAAACGAAGTTAGACTCGAGAAAAGACTCGTCTCCAATTATCCAAGGTCTCGAGCGTCGCGCGACGGATGTCGCGAAACACGCCCATTGCAAACGTTACGACTGTGCAAACACGACGTCGATTCCCCCGTCTAATTACTCTCGAAACAGTTTCTTTGCAATCAATTCTAAATCCCACCATCTCCGTTCCTATGCTTCGCACGACCATGCGCTTCTTTCAACCTTGCAGAATTCACATGTTATTTTAAATTACGTTACAACGATCGACAATCGTATTGTGTACATATGTGAATATACTGCTATACGTGAATCACTAATAATTAAATTAGAATAATAACAAATAAATAGGTTATAAATTTAATTGTATTTCTATTTGAATACGTCAGAATCAGAATTAATTTTGTGAAAAACAGTCGCACGTATCGTATTACTAAAAATTACTGATATCGCAAATGAGTCAGAAGATAAAAAAAAAAAAATCGTTTACTCAATATTTATTATTAGACATTGAAAATAATTAAACGTTGAAATGATGTGGAAACGAAACAATTCGATGTGACATTTTAATTATTTTTAGTATGTATTTTTAGTTATCATTTATAAAACGCTTCAACTTCTAAAAATAAATATAGATCAATATTGGATCCAAATAAAAAAAAAAAAAAAAAAA
>NW_006263360.1:318131-322512 GCF_000469605.1 Apis dorsata
ATTCAATTATTTCTGAGACAATTGATATGCATTCAACTGAACATTTGCAATTTTTCACGTCATCAGTGATGTACAAGTGCACAACGACCGGTGTTCAATAGAAGAACGGAAGGAAGAGGGGAAGGAAGTCTCGCGTCCTCGCATCATCTCGCTCACTTGCGCTCCAACGAATCTTTACGAAAGTCGTGTTTCTAGATTTACACGTTGCGTCACGTCATCGATCGTATTTTAAGGCTAGCATGCACGCATGTACGTTCGCACACAAGGCACAAACATACGCACGCCGCATGGCCGCACTCAAGCCGCAAGGTGTAAGAACACCACGGATTGATAACATCCTGCTTTCGATTGGTTGATTCCTCGCCTTTACCGAACAGTAATCGGATATTATGCCTCTCCTTTCGAAATCTAGCGTTGTAACGCAATCACCGAATAATATATTGAATAATTCAGTTGGTTAGTTACTTTATACTTTATATATATTTAGAGAGAATAAATCTCAATTTTTTTTTTTTTTAAATTCGTAAATAAAAATAATTGAAACGATCATCTTCAGTTATTTAGATAAAGCGAAAAAATGGATAACAAAATTTCCAAACAATAGAGAATCGAGTTAGTTTGCCTTTATAGTATTATCCTTTTAGTTAAATACGCTTGAACAAGATTATGGAAGGTCGATCGATTATTCCCTTTCGTTCAAACGTTTTCAACAATCCCGTTATTACTTCGTAATTAACGTTATTACGGGCAAACGCGCGTTTATGGTAATCGCCCAACTCGATGAAACCGTACGACGCGTATATACGTATACGTAGCGCCCTCGAAAATGGCCGATCGAGCGCCGCGCGTATTACGAATCGTCGAGGAATTCGGCTAGTTTTTCCTTTACCCCCTCCAGCCTGGTAAAAAAACCTCTTAACCGAGTCGAACGCGGAAAGAAAGTCGCTGACTCGAGTAGACTCCTCGCTGGTTCTTTCCCCTCTGTTGCAAACTCGAGCTTAATCGCCACTTAAGAATCACGTGATCGCGCTTCATTGTACGATTTTATTTAAATTATCATGAGAAAATTTTTCTCTCGTTTTCTTCATACCATCTTCACATATACATATATATATATATATATATCTCCGTCATACTTTACTTTTGAGAAAGACACGATACATCGGGTCATTAAAAATCGATATCTTAAATAATTTTTTCTTAGTCTCGAATTTGCCGATTCAACGTTTATGTTATAACGAACTTGAACCGCGAATCTCGGATCGATCAATTAAAATCGTACAGCTTGACGTGATTAAAGGGCAACGAACGGGGTTCGATTGAACGGTTACAATGGACACGCGCTTAACCCAGTTCCAAGACGAATTTCGGTCGGCTCGTTTATGGAAATCCAGCGTAGTTGCACGAATTCCAGGAACCGAATTACATCGAATTTGAGGTGGCGGAAACGCGCGCGTCATCGCCCCCCCACCCCACCCATGACCGCCCAACCCCATTAGTTTCTCGGTGGGTACGGGCTGCCCCCGCAAAATGCCTCTCGCGTAATTGCGAATTGCCATCGTTGCGCGTTCGACGATCGATTTCCATGAGAGCGCGACGAGATGATTCGTCGTTGTTCCTCCACCGAATCGGGTTACCAGTTAATTTCACGTCGTTCGCAACGCGGGATCGTATTACCGCCTGTAACAACGTTTCATCCTCGATTCGGGCTCGACCCCGATATATCTGAATTTCGTTTATTCCCCTTTACCCCCACTCTTCCCTCTCCCCCCTCCCTGCCGCGATTAACTGCCATTCTCCTTTCCTGCGCGGATCGCTTTATTACTTTCATCTCCTGTCACCCACCTTCCTTACTTCGACCTGTCACAATGTTCCCCCCACTTGCCATTTCTATTTCGATTTAATTGTCGTATTTTCTTAGCGAAGCGACAGCCTCGACCCGATTACGACTCTTTAAGAGTTTTAACGTTTGTGATCGTCTGGAAAATTCGTTTCTCGATGTCAAAACGAATCTCTCAGGCTTTTAGCCTTTTACTCGTCCCTGACACGCGAGACAATAGATTGAAGGTAAATTCGTTTGTACTTTTTTGCTTTCCTAAGTTGTTTCTTGAGTGTACATCGATTCCGTATAGAGACAATTAATTTTACGCATCGATGGATTTTAAGGTCTCTTCTCGAATGATAATTAAGAGTGACGTGTGACTATGTTCGATCAATTTGTTTCGAGAACGCTGCTTCTCCGTTCGAAATGTTAAACTTTTCTCCTTTTGAAATTATCCGATTCAAAATTGTATCATACGAAGTATGGTATCATAATTTTCTTCACGTTGAAATTCGAAAAAAAAGAATATGAATTTTATATGAATTATTCAACTTCATTTTCTAAAGAAATAAAAGATGTAAAAATTTCCACTTTGAAATCGCGCGCGATAGTCGATAGTCGATTTTAGTTGGTTGAATGACCGGCAGAGGGCAGAGATGAGCCAAAGTGGCCGAATCCGCAGAATGAAATAAAAATCGTTTTCCATCAGCTTGACCGAGTTTCAAGGGTTGCGTTCATGTTTGTGGTGGTGATGATGATGGTTGAGGAAATCGAGTGGCTACGATGGTGTCGATCGATCGTCGAAGTTCCCGGCCGCTGCTCGGACAGGTTGTTGTTCATTGAACAATGAGACGCGTGCGTCGATAACCGATCGTTTTGAACTGCGTGGCAGAGCGGCCTAGTGTATGGTGACAAGTCGTCGATAGTGAGAAAAAGTGATCAAGATCGACTTGTCAGGTGTCGAGCACAAAACGAGAACAAAATGTGCAGCAAGTGCAGTGAGTGTTGCCAGGGATCTAGGCACAGTGTGGACGCTAGCCCCACGCCAGGATCAGATTCTGAAACTTCAGGTAACCTTATCGGCTTCCTAAGGATCTTGTGGTTTACCGCTACACTTTTAACTATATTTCTTTTTCTTTTTCTTTTAACTTTATCCATCTCTCTTTTTTTCGCGCTTTTTTCATTGGTGGGCGCATAATATTCATAATCTAATTTCATAAGAGATATATCGAGAAAAGAGAAAAAATTAGGAAACAACATTATCGACCGTACACACAATTCGCACGCGTTACAAGATTACGTCATCAGTTAACACAAAACAAAAGACTCGTTTATCCTTTTTCTACTTGTTAGAGGTTTTATCTTTCATATGACGGAAATCAAGAAACAACGTTATCAGACTTTACTCGATTTTCACGCGTATTACGGGATTATATGGTCGACATAAAACAAAAGGCTTATTTATTTATTTTTATTCGGAATCTTTATCTTTTGTAAGACGAGTTTTTAGTTTTTTCGTTGATGGAAAAAAAAAAAAAACGATTCGCGGAATCTTCTCGCGTTTTTCTCGCGACCGCTTAATCTCCGACTCTTCTCGTTCTTCTTTCCTCTGTAACTCGAATATTTCCCGGAAAGAAAAAACGTGCGTTTATCCAGAGAACTTTCTCTCGCTTTTCACCCGTCCCGGGACGAACTTTTAATCTCTCGCTCTTCGAGACTACCAACTCGTCGTTCTTTCGAAAAAACGGTCGGAAAGAAGGGTCGTGTATACGCGCATATATATATATATCTATTCCTACAGGCTACGATTCCGTTGATAACGAGACTTTTTTCTATCGTTCGTGTACCACACGTCGTGGCACGAAAGAGGATCGTTTACGCGACACGACGTGTCCGTATCGTAAACGAGGTTACGAGAAGCGTTAATGTGTAGGGCAAGGGTTGAAAAGAGGGGGAAGAGGAAGAACAGGGAAAAAGCTAGCGCGCTTGGCACAGCCTCGAGCCATCCTTCTCCAATCCCCTTTTTTCCACCCTTTTGCTCTTTCATTTTGTAAATATACACGGACCTTTTGACTTTTAGATTTTCCCAGGACTTTGAGAGGGAGGGAGAGTTTATCGGAGAGCGTTTTCGCGCGAAATGTTTGTCATGGAAATGCATCCACGTTTCTATACCGATATTTCTATACCGTTGGCCGCCCAGACTCGATTTTATTAAATCGTTATCTCTCACCCGACTCGCTATCACCCGGAATACGTTCCCTCGCGCTATGGACACGAGCATAGAGTATTCGTTTCGCGGATTAACGCCCGAACCTCCGTGAAAATGGGGTCGAACAGGGTGTAAATTTAAATTCATACCTCCCGCGTGGCTAAGAATGTGAAAGTAGCGGGATCCTTATAAATTTACGCGACGAACAGACCGTCGACTCTGCAGAAACGACATGTATATTCCTGAAATATGCAGGATGCATATACCTAGGTCGTGCGACTAACACACATACGTTCACCGGCGCAACCTAACCTAACCAGAATCTCTCTCTCTCTCTCTCTCTCTCTCTC
>NW_006263360.1:322730-323339 GCF_000469605.1 Apis dorsata
GCTCTTGAGTTTCGAGGTTTTAGCTAGGTAGCCATCGTCGAGCACCGAATAATTTTCGAGGAAATAACTCGCCTCGCAATTATCCTCGAGCGAGTCGCGCGCTAGCGATCGAAGAGTGGGGAGGAGATAATCGTTTTATCCGAAGATGGGATTAAGGAAGAAGTCGAGATCTCTTTGGCTACCGGATATCGCTAGCTCGTCAACATTCTAAGCTCCTTTCGGTGCTCGAAACTGGCGCTGTTTTTCCCAAGTTTCCAAATCTTCCCTAGTGAGAAGGTATTTCCGAAGTATGGTTAGGGGGGAAGTTTATCGCGCCAATTAATTTCGTATTCAATTTGCATCGCGTAACCCGCGAGGAGAGGGGGGGGGGGAATACGCGGCAAACTTTCCGGAAGCTTTTGGTTCCCTCGTTTCGTAACGATAATCGTCGACCAAATTCTCTTGCCTCGTTGCGTAGCCTCGATGCTAATGGACCCGTATCTCTCTTTTCTTGTTGCAGAGGAAGAGTGGAATTCGGATGGCAAGGGTCGACAGTCCAACGACATCGGTGAGTCAGTTCTCTCTCTTTCCCCCCCCCCTCCTCCCCCTTTTCGAACAACACAACAAGAA
>NW_006263360.1:323497-337624 GCF_000469605.1 Apis dorsata
GGTCGAGGATTCTTCTTGTACTTTCCTACTTCGATCCTTTCGGTATTTATTCGTTATAAATTCGCTCAACTTGGAATGTAGTTGCACAGGAGCGAAATATGTTGTCCTTTTATTTTATTTTTATCGACAAAGATAATCGTAAAGAATCATAAAGAA
Organism: Apis dorsata; assembly: GCF_000469605.1. NCBI lineage: Eukaryota > Metazoa > Arthropoda > Insecta > Hymenoptera > Apidae > Apis > Apis dorsata. The sequence continues at coordinate 323,654 of NW_006263360.1, forward strand.
ACGAACGAAGACGAGAAAGAAAATATCTTAATTCGAATGATTCTGAGGATTCTCAGATATAGATCTGAAAAGTATAGCGGATAAATATTAATAAGATATAGATTTTTGGCGATGAGTGCTTAAATCTGCTTCTGCGTATAGTTTTGATGTTTGTTGGTGTTTAAGTAGAAAATATCTTAATTCCAATGATTCTGAGGATTCTCAGATATAGATTTGAAAAGTATAGTGGATAAATACTAATGAAATATAGATTTTTGGCGATGAGTGCTTAAATCTGTTTCTGTGTATAGTTTTGGTATTTAAGTAGAAAATATCTTAATTCCAATGATTCTGAGGATTTTTAGATATAGATCTGAAAAGTATAACGGATAAATACTAATGAAATATAGATTTTTGGCGATGAGTGCTCAAATCTGTTTCTGTGTATAATTTTGGTGTTTAAGTAGAAAATATCTTAATTCCAATGATTCTGAGGATTCTCAGATATAGATCTGAAAAGTATAGCGGATAAATACTAATGAAATATAGATTTTTGGCGATGAGTGCTTAAATCTGTTTCTGCGTATAGTTTTGCCGGGTTGGTGTTTAAGTAGGCACGCGTTACAAGCTTAACTTAACCCCTGGAATCGGCGAAGCGTCTGTCGGGTTTCCTCGGTTCGAGTTTCAGTACCGGCCACCTTCGTCTCCCTTCCGGCTGCTTCTCATGACGCGTGAAAGCGATACGTCGACCGCCCTTCCTTCCTTCTCGTTAATTTTGCCTCAGGCTATGCCTCTCTTTTTCTCCTTTTTCATCACCGTTGCTCATACATCGCTGCCTGCTGCCTCTCCTCCAACGTTTTTTCGTGGCTGGAACGATGACGTTCCAACGAAGGAGCGTGCTCTTACGCGCCACTCAAATCCTGCATTTACCGTAAACGTGATTTTAAACGAATTTTCGTATGACTTAGAAATTAAGACGAATTTACCTGGTTTGGAATTTTTTTTCCCTGATCAAGATTTGTTTTTTAATCTTCTTAAATTTCGGGTTTTAATCTTTTTTTTCTATATTTTTTATTATTATTTTTTTTAATAGTATAACTGCATACTATTAATCAATATTGTCTAAAAAAAGATTGTTACTATTATTATTATATTAATAATTAAAAAATATTAAGAACAAAATAACATCAATTATCATAATAATTATAATAATCCTCGCGATACAAGTAGCAATTTTATTTCTGGGAATACGCAAGACTATATTTTTCTTCCTCTCGCTATATTTGCTAATTTTGGGAGTATATTCGTGACAATAAGTAGGCGGAATCATTGTATACATATAATTTGAATGATATAATTTGATGTTTGAGCAAGCGCTATTATATTTGTTATATTCTTGTTATTATAATTTCTTTTATAAAACTTATAAATCGTAATTCAGATTTTAGTATTTTCTAACGAATGATTTTCGATGTCACGTATCAGGCTCGCGATACATTAGACGCGTGATTCGAACAATGACTAATCGAATCGAACGCCCTTAATTCTGAAAAGAGGATTTCGATATATACGAGATACGATCGCATTTGTCGTAAAGTTAGCCTCATTTTTCATTTTATTTCCTGTAAATATTCACTCGTGCTAATTCGTCATATATATTTCATTCTATTATTCAATGTTCATGGGAGAAGAATATTGCGTGTGATACGAAAAATGCTGGTTCCGAGGAAACGAATTAAAACGGCATTTCCGTTCACGTCGGCAAACTCGTTTACTGTCTTCCCACATTTCCTTTCGAAAACTTGAAACTTCGACGAAAGTTTCTACAAACTATTCGATTCGAATTTCCTTTCTCTTTAGTAGAATGAACAAATAATACAACTTCCCGGATCTCTGTGTTTTTACTCATTTACCTCATGCTTGCATATACTTACCGACCCGTGATAGAAATTATTAAATATCCTCATGCATACACATGATATTTGCAAAGTTCGCATTATATAAAAAGAGTATATCCTATAAATACATAATCGATACGTAATATTAATAAATAAATAGATCGAAAACGCGAAGAAAAAGTTCGCGGTCTCGATTGATAACATTGGATGTTTCTCAGTCGGTGTCTCAACGATACAAGTGCATACTAGAGGCGCGCCAGTCGCCGTCGACGAGATGGCGCGATACGTCGCTCGCGTCGCATCTAGTCGCGAAACGTCAACGGCGTCGCGGTGGTCGCGTCGTGGGCGCCCTCGCCGCCGGTGGACGCCGGTCGAAGCGAATCGCGTGCCAATCTTTTAAAACGTTTTCTCGCCACACCCTGTTGCCAGTTTCTCTGTGAAAAACGCGTTTCGTGGTATTATTTCGAGTTCCCTTTCGTTTCTCCAATTTTTTTCAATTTCCTTAGATTCCTTGAATCGCGTGTCGCCGGTCATCGTCCTTCCATTCGATCGAGGACGCCAGAGTTAGTCCCGCGGTTCCTTTCCTCGCGCTACCATGCATCTGGACGTCGAATATTATTCTCGCGCGAAACAATGACGCGATTTCGAAGGACGCTTTGTAGTGTTCTCGATACGAAGGAGGGACGTTTTTGGGATGCAGATCGAAGGAGATCATTCTGGAGGTGCGTTCCCGTCTAATCCCCCTAGCGAAAACTCCTAATAAAAGAAGTAAGTGATAATGATGATTCTCGATGAAACGTATGCTGCTCGCTTTCTCGCTTTGAATTGTATCTTGCAATCATAATCCTGAGAATCGAAAGAACTTCGCTGTCTAATTGCTCGGTATGGCAACGTGTGCATGTCGCGCTGTCTCGCTTCAATGAACGATCACCGGTTCGGTTCTTTGTCTTTCTCGCGGCGTCGAACGGCGACGCTCGGCGGATCCTCCGTCAACTAATATTGATTATAAAAGCGGCGGTGGCGGCAGCAACGGCGACGGAGGTGGCGGCAGCAACGAGGATTTTAGCGATGCTTCCTTTCGATTTGGTTTTCCTTCTGGCAGCCGGCTGCCGGCAGTAGTGCACGCGTCTCGGTTAAGGTAGTGTGACGATCGCATGAAGTGTTTCATGAATTTATTTTCTTTTCGGTTTTGACTTCTGGTCATCGAACTATTATCGTTTATCGCGGGTGTTTGACCTACGATGAAATGTAAGCGGGAATTCCGTTGACGCTGCTCGTGGTTTCGAGCTAAGGTTAGGAGTCCGTTTGATTCGTAAGTTGTCCCGAGAGAGGAAAAAAAAAAAAAATAGAGGGATAGCAAGTGGTAAGTAAATCATCTCGCGATTAATTTTACGACAAATTGTGCAAAAGAAAAAGTAATCCGCAAGTGGGCCGTTTCGATATTCTTCTTCCTCTACGCTTCGAAAATTCTTCGTTCAAGCCCGATCGATGATCTCGAATGTACATATAGAAGGGTTAGACGAGCCTCTTTCAACGAAGGTCCTGATTTTCGCGTAACTCGACACAGAACGGGACATGCGACACGTGGACGATAGGAGCGATGGAGAGCGGCGCTAAATAACGCAAAAGCACGTCCTCACGCACGTAATCGCGCACGCACGCACGTGCACGTGCCACGGATGTTTCCTCTCTCCGAAAGGCATTCTTCGGCTTCAAAGGCGATATAGATTTTTTTTCTCTCGGCACATGCTCGATTCAGAGGCGGCCACGCACACACGCTCTCGTCCCGACACGGCAGGCGTATGCGCACCACGCTGCTTTCTACTCGCGTTTGCAGCTAGTACTCGCCTCGAAAGAGGGTGAAATTAAGGGAACGTTGAATGCACCGTCCTATAACCCAGACCCCTTTTTTCCCGTACACCTCTTCTCTCTTCTTCCTAGTTCCATCTCCCTCCATCTTATACTCTTTTCGTTTTCGCTCTCCATCTGTCTTCAATACAGACTCGATTCTTTCTCTCCATTCCTTTGCTTCTCGTTAAACTCGGCCATTGTTCGCGAAAAGGAGTAATAGTTTCGCGATTGTCCGTTCTCGAACAAAACAACGAATTACTCGCGACGGTTTTCGATCGAAAAATTGCCAAAAAAAAAAAAAAAAAAAATAAAAACGTTGGAGAAAGCCTCGTTTAAAACCTAACCGTCTTTCCAACAGTTCCATTCTTCGTAATAACCTCGAACAATTACGGTTAATTAACGCGCGTTGTGGCCGAGTCGTCCGTTCGCTGACCTTTTGTCCGAACGCATCGTAAACCTCAAGGTTGGCAATCCTTTGCGTTTCCACGTAATCCGATATCCATTGGTCGGATACTTTTTCGCGTAATTTTCGAAAGCTTTTTTCGATTCTCTGCTCGCCTCGGCTCTGTGAAATTTGAATCGTTATAGCGAGGGAAACAGGCAAGGAAGGGGGGGGGGGGGGGGGGCATGGAAGATGAAGAGAAGGCACAGGAGCGCACTTTGGAACGCGTATTTTTGGCCGACGATAATCGATAAACGGCCTGCGGAGTTCGCCGAGAAATTATTGTCTATTTGGTCGAATATCTAATACACGTTATAACCGTGTAACCGATCGGTTTATCTTTCTCGTTGTCAAAGACTATTTTACGCTTTAACGAATTTTCGCGTTATTTCGTTGAAAATTTATTTTTCAATCGAACCACGCCAATTTTGAGGCAAACTCGTTCTATTTCATTTTGCCCGATGCGTTAAGTGCTAATTCAATATCGAAAACGATGTGCACGCGTGGATATATACGGATCAAATAAATTGAACGAAGATCGAATCGCCGATGGATTGTATCGACAAAGTGGTGGATTTCGTTGGAACGAGCGGGTTATATACGAGCACAGTTGCAGAGTATAAAACCGAGTCAAAACTTTTCCGCGCCTAATAGACGCCGATCGTTCTCGTCGGCCAGATTAATACGCGGCTCTTGTATGGTCACTATTCGCCTGATGCTTTCCTGGCTTGAACAAGAGCTACGATTCCGTTCGCTGTAGGATAGTTTTTTTTTTATAAAATAACATAGAGTAACATTTTTAATTATAATAATTCATATATAATTATTATATTTGTATTATTTTAATTAATAATATAATTGATTTATTCTTATATCTGTATATATATATATAAAGAGAGAGAGAGAGATTTCTTATATTTTATCGCATGAAATATTGGAATCTTTAATCGTTCTAAAATTCTCACAAACATGCAACAGTTGTACCTGGATAGGTCAAGAAATCAAAATTACTCCCGTAACAGACAACGTGTCTCGTGATGGCAATCGAAATCGATCGAAGCCAACAAGCAACACGTATAATGTAATTCTAATCGCGCAGGATCATGGGCTACGTGTAGTGCATTCGATCGTGTTCCATGGAACTGATTAAAGTCGATGGACTCCTCGTACACATTGAATCGATCATCTTATATTTCGAGAATTATCTTTCCCTTATACGACGTCTCTTCGCTATAAGTTCCGCTATAATTACGGTGCATCATTTTTTGCGTAGGAGTTGCCTCCGTCTAGTCGAAAAGGGGACATTGAACTTTTAATTAGGATATTGCTATTATTCTATCCTAAAACTTTTCATAAAAATTTATAGCGTTATAATTTACCATTTAAAAAAAAAAAATTCAGGAACGTAGTAATAAATATCTTTACTTAGTTACTTTTTCTTAGGTTATTTATCATATTCTCTTCGCGATTTTTCTAAAAAATGAAAATTATTGGAAAACAATTTAAGAAGTATACGATATACGAGAAACGCATCGATTCGTTGCCAAGAAATTGTCAAGCCTGTATTTGTACGCAGGTACATATTTGCAGAGACCGACCGTTTGGAATCTTATCTACGATGACGAATTATCGAATATCCGAACGTTAGATTAGATTTCTCGGTTAACGGGCGAATATAGGCGGACGAGAAAGACAAGCTTTCGTTGATTCGTCGGTTTCGTTCCCTCGTTCTCCGTCTCTCTCGCTCGCGTGTGTGCTACACACCGCTATTCTGAAAATAAACGCGTTCGAGAATCTCGCGGTGTCGTGGTTGCCAGTACTGGTTGTATCGTCGAGCACGGAGCTTCGAGTTTTATCGAACCGGTCGGTGCACGGGGATATCGCCCGCGTATCGCTCAGATCATCCGTAGTTGTTCCCTCGTCGCATGTTGGACTCGTGTACTATACTTTTCTCTCTCTCTCTCTCTCTCTCTTTTTTTTTTATGACCAACGCTTCCGTTTCGTGATTTCGAAGGAGGGCGAGAAAGGCAAGGGTTACTTAGAAAAATCAATTTTAGCAAGGAGACGAAATTTGCCATGTCGCTTGAATTATAATAATATTAAATAATATCGTGTTATTATACATGTGTATCGAAATCGGTACACGTAAAAGTGTGTTGAATGATAATTGAATAAAGTAGTGATAATATTGTTAGAAAGAAAAAGAAAATTAATCTGAAGAAAAATTCAGATATTCGAAATGTTTAATTTCGATCGAATCATATTTTCTTCATCGAAAGACTCTCGGTGCTTTTAACGGATTTCAATACGGATGTCGGTTATAATATAAAATTCTGCCCGTCTTCACGGTAATGGATTTCAGCGCGTAGACTTATCCCTGTAGAAGATAAATCGACGAATGACGTTTCAATTTCGCGATCGACGCGAAGTTGTTCTGCTCGTCGGTGAACGATCGATGACGAGATAATCGATAGACGAGTGAAAGACATCGAAAGGACTCGTCGCTTCTTATCTCGTCGCCTGTTTCAGTCGCGGCCAATCATCTTGGAAATTTACCAATTAATTTTTACGAACGAAAGTCCCTGCGTTGACATCCATTAGTCTGGCAGCAATACCCGAGATACCAATGGAGATACGTTTGCCTGGAATTCGCGGAGCTCGTTGTTAATTGGACGTCGACCGTCCCTCTCGAACGGATGGACACAACCGTTTGCGACCTACATTCGCATTGCGAGCTACCACTGTCGTCGTCCCGATTAAACGTAGATTCGTCGCTCAGTTACCTCTTCGATGCCGCGTGCCGCGCGGATTATCACGACACACTCGCGTAAAATAGTACATTTAATTTTGTGATCATAATTTTAGAAATATATTGGACCATCATTTGGCTGGACGAGTGGAAAAAAAGTGGGAGAGAATAGAAACAGTTCTAGTGAGTCAGTTGTAAATGCGATTATATTCAGACCTATGTTCAAAAATTAGTACGGATAGCGAGGAAATGTTAGAGGGCAGCACTAGACTAGATTGCTCGCGTTGCTTTGACAAGTAACGAATTGTAGAGATTGTAGACATATCTTATGCAATTTTATTATTTTATATTATAATTTTTTTAATTTTTCAGTGTTCTGTAATTAAATATAGTATATATTTGTTATGTGTTCTGTAGTTAAATATAGTATATATTTATTATAAAAATAGGTAACGTTTCTTGTTTAAACGGAGATATTACGAGAGGAAGTGAGATAGAGTATTCGTTTCGTTTCAGCCAATAACGAACGTGGCGAAAAGGTGGTAGGGATTCACACGTTACATTCGTCCGTGGAGAATATGTATATTGTTATTCTCGCGATAGATGTGAACAGTTGACCGTGGTTCGGTAAATAGCGAATACATTCGGTACGTGTTAAACCCGTGTTTCGGAATTTCGACTCTCCCTCGATACTCGTTTCTCGAGGGAGCGACGAATACGAATAAAGTGGCGCGTGCCTCATGGCGCCTATCGCTCGCACGTGTCTTTCGTAACTATTTCCGCCCACTTCCGCGAACACGTTATTCTCGGCCGAGTTTATCCACGACTTTCTGCCAAATAGGTCGTGCCAAGGGGAAGGGGAGTACTTCCCCGTCGCGCTTAATTCGATTTTAACCCTATCGTTATTATAGGTGACTATAATCGCTCATCGTTGGACGTGCAGTGTATATCAAAGGTGACTATACAGTCATCCAACAATTTACCATTAAAATTCCTCGTCAAGTTTTGCTTCAGCTTGATATCCTTAATTGACACTTAAAGGACATGTAACAAAAATAGTTATTTTAGGGATGAGATCATCCTCGTGGAAAGTCTAATTTATTGAAAAAAAATATTAAAAGATTCTCGAGTTATTTTCCTGACAAGAATAAACAAAAAGTATCATTTTTGTTACTGAATCCTTTTTCTTTTTCTATATTTATATTATTATTCACTTAAATCGTTAATTTTTAGAAATAGAACCTCGGAGTGTGCCGAATAAAATCTATATCAATCATTAATTATTTCAATATATATCATATATATAATACACGATATCTCACGCTTATCTCCTTTCCTCTTTATCTCCTTTCGTCCATATTCAATCGCGACTGCGAACGCTTAACATCAATATTTTATTCAATTTACGAAAAAAGTAAGTATGTACAACATACCAAACTTTATGATGAGCAAAAGGATTAATCAAACTGTCAAATTCTCTCCCCCTTTCTCGAAAGAAAAGACGAAAGAAGGAAGCGTAAACTAAACAAGAATTTTCGCGATTTGTTTCAGGTGGGTCCGGCAGGGGGGAGGGTGAGGCAGGCTCGAACGAGGTTCCAACTGGGAGGNTCCCCATCATCTGCCGCCGCCACACGGCCAATACGGTACGCCGCCCACGCGTCATACCACCATGGATCTCGAGGTGAATCTTTGCTCACGCAACATGTAAATATATATATATATATATATTGACATCTTATTGTTTGCTCTCGTTATTACATAATTTTTCTCGAGTCTTTTATACGGCGTGTTTTACCCCATTTCCTTCGAACGCGTTCTCCCGAATCTTGACAAAGAATCGTTTGACGTTTTCTTCCGTCTTTTTTTTTTTTTTCTATATTATCTTTCTTCCAGTTTTTTATCTTATCTCCGTTTTATCGAACTGCAGGGGCTACGAAAGTTGTAAATTATCTAGAAGAAATTTATATCTCCATTTTTTTTTTTTTTTTTTTTTTTTTTGGGACTCGATCGACGATAATGTTAATTGTATAAATTACATACACCGGTAAAATTTAATCTATCCACCAACCACCCGTTTTCCGTGCGTTAAACCCAAGCTGGTTAATCGATTAAGGGGGTGGAGTCTCGCGAGACGCGGGGAAAAGTAGCCGTAAATCGCGTTACCGTTCCGGGAATACAAATTAGCGGATCGCGTGCGACGATGATATACGTAAAGGACGATGTTCGCCGAACGATGTATCCGGCAATGACTTGAACGGATATATAGTAGTATTCCGAGGTCAAGAACCGAGCATAACGAAGGGAAGAGGTTAATTAAGTCCCATATACACCTACGCCGTCCTCGTTTCTCATCTTTCCGTTGCCACGTCTCGTCGTTCGAACGTTTGGAACACATGCGCTCATAGCGCGCTTTGTCTATTTTAGGGCGCAGCTTTCCTGCGTTCCTGTTTATCCAGGTTCCGTGGATTTCAACCGAGAAAATGGATTCCGAGAAATTAAACCAGTCGTTAGCCCCTGCGAGTCGTTCCTTAATCGTATATATTTTACCTAAGTAGCTTGGTGGCGTACACGTGGCACTTAACCGTTATCGTGCACGGTCACGCCTTCCTGCTCGTTTTTTCTCCCCCCCCTCCACTTTTTTCGATTATATTACTATATTGGTCCTTTTTTTGCCTCTTCGTCCGTGGACTCGACGAAACGCGTTACCGAATTATCTGCGTCGTTTTTATAAACGCGAAACGACGCAATAAACGCGATCGCCAACTTTGGACGAAAGAATATTTTTAAGAATTTTTCGAGAGAGTTGAAAAGAAGAAGGAAAAGAGAGGCGGGAAAGAGTTGGCGATCGCGAAAGATTTTTGCAGAAGAACCGCAAGAGTCCAGGCCAGCCTTCGAACCCACCAACGCAACGACCACAGAGAGTGTTCTCCTTCGACCATGCCTCGGTTCGATCGATCGCGATCGCATTGTTTCGCTCTTACCTTTTCACAGTGCTGCATTTCCAGCAAACCCTTTTTTCTGCTCCATGCATATATACGTCTAACTGGTTTACTTGTGTGTGTGTGTTTCCGTGTACCTGCTGCCGCCTAACAGATGGGGACCAAGTCTCGCCAGAGAAAGGTAATTCTTTTTTTTTTTTCTTTTTCTTTTCACCTTTTTTGTACACGTTTCTCCCTTTTTCTCTAAGCGCTTGGATATCGTTCCGATTCGCACGATGGCATGCATCCGTTTTTTCATCGTTTCTCATCGTTTTTTCTCTATTATATCGTCGAACGTACGATTGTTCTCTTTTTTTTTTCTTTTTTTTTTTCTTTCTTTCTTTCTTTCTTTCTTTTGTTCGCGTCGAATTCGAACGATCGTTTAAACAGAAACAATAAACGAATAGAGAATGGACGAAACTTCCGCGGTTATACTGACAAACACTTTTGATTGTTTCAGTCGCCTCTTCCGCGCGGGTACCCACCTCCCTCTACGACGATGTTGTTCGATGACGACCCGGGCATCATGTCCGAGGTGGAGACATCGAGCACCGGATTTCGACGGGGTGGCAAGCAAAGAAGCAGCCTCCCCGTCGTACGGACCCCCAGCAAAACTCTGGAGCGACCACTAGGTAACTCACGACCCGCAATAGAATTAGGAGCGTCTTGTTGCTGCCTCGCTGCTCGATGCCCTTGTCGGACATTCCTGACGAAACGATGCGTTTCTGTGGACGATTCCTTAGGTCTAGTGTTCCTGCAGTATAGGAACGAGACGAAGCGGGCGCTCCTACCGAACGAAATCACTAGCATAGACACCGTTAAGGCTCTCTTCGTACGAAGTTTTCCGAAGCAACTCACTATGGAATATCTAGACAGCCCCCACGTCAAGGTTTACATACACGATAGCAACAAGGATATGTTCTACGAACTCGAAGATCTCAGGTATGTCAAGTATTTCCTTTTAAAATATTTTTTCATACAAATAACGATACAATAGAATACATTCAAACTTGTAATACGATTTTTTAGATCTCAATTTGATAGTAAAAATCATAATTAAAATTTTTACTTTGCAATATGTCAATTTTGTTAATTTTTACTTGAATATTTTAGAAATTGTTGATAATATATATAGAAAAATATTTCAGAGGATTTAATTTCTATTCTCCTCCTGTTTTCCAATTAATTATACGTTTACTCTCTTATGAGTACACCTTTATTATACACCTTTTAAAAATTTCAATTTTCATTTGAAATATTTTTCAAATATCATCATTAGTTTCCAACATTCATTTTTTAATTTAAATGGAATATTTTGCACATATTATATATACGACGCTCCTGTTTTATGCATCCCAGTCGATTCTCAAATTATACTAAAAAATTCTTCATTTCGATTCCAGATCGCATCTGAGAGACATCCGAGACCGAAGCGTCTTGCGACTATTCGAGAGCACTGACGGTGTGACAGGGATGCCAGGACCATTGGGGATACCAGGGACAGGAACGGGACTACCCCCTCACTGGGAGGACCAGAGCTACTTCAGCGAGCCGGAATTCGACAGCGAATACCAACATCAGCATATTCACAAGAGCAAGGTAACCAGCTTCCAAACGTTTGCAAAATTTATTGTCCCACCCTCTTTGGAAGGACTTGATCGATTCTCAAGTAATAAAAATTTTCAAAATTACGTACGATGGTTACAAAATAAATATTTGCACATATTTTTATTTTTTTTTATTTTTTTTTTTTTAAGGAACTTTTTTTTTATTTTCGTAGCATCGAATATTTTTGTATTCATTGATACAATAGTGGACAAAGGTATAAAAGTTTTTTAAAACGAGATAACTTTCTTAAATTAGGACAAACGAGTTGTATGAAAACTTGGAAAGTTTATCATATGACGTATAAAAAAAAATCTTGAAGAAGTTATAATTGGTCGAAATTACAAAGAAGATCGGTAAAGATTACTTTTTATAAATTTTTTATCTGAACGTAATTATGAAAATTAAGAGATTTTGTAGATTTTCATTAATTGTATACGTATATTGAAAATTTTATTGAAATAAATTAATGTTGTTATGACTTACAAACAATTAAAAATGATGAAAATTGCATTTTTTTATATATATAATAAATTTAAAGATTTTTACATTTTTCTATATTTGTCATTTGTTTCTGCATCAAACAGATTTTGATGAAATTTTTAACATATATATATATATATATATAAATTACATAAATTTACAAAATTTATATTTAAAATTTGCATTAGGCTCAGATAAAAAACTTGTAAAAAACGACCTTTATTATTTTTGTTATATAATTCTGATCAGTTGTAACTTTTTCAAAAAATTTTTTTATACATCATATAGTAAATTATCTTTTTGCTTTTTAAAAAAGTTCAAAATTCGTTTGATCGAATTTTAAAAAAGTTATTCTGTTTTAATAAATTAATTAAACTTATACTTTTATCCGTTATTGTAAGTACTATTAAACGAATACAAAAACTATTAATTACAATCGTATCCCGATTTATGTTTTCTCGGCTTGCATTTTTTTATTTATATCGTTTTTGGATTAACTTTAAGACCGATTAAAACATAAATGAGAAACGACCATACTTAAACATTTTTCGCATGTTAATCGCACATTCGAATTTATTACGCGTCTATTTACATATTATCGAAAAACGCGAGAGTGAAAATTCTAATTAATAAATACTACATATTTACTTTTGTAACCGCCGTATTACGTCCTTACATAATATTTTCGTTTGATACGCCGTCGGTCGTATTATATACGTAAACTTAAATATATACCTTCGGTGACTAACCCTGGGGCGAAGCTACTGTAAATAATAAATACGTCTCCGAACGCGATCGGAATCGCTTTCCCTGTAATCGATATCCATCCGTTCTATCCGACGCACGTGTAATCGCGCTAACGCGTTTGGAGATCCGTTGGCCTCGGGTTCACAGCACGTACGAAAGATCCTGTGTCAGCGATAGCGGTCGACTACCGAGTGAGACTGCGATAACCATAAATCTTCGCGGGGATTGGTCGATGCCGCGCGAATGGATCCGAGTGGACCCGAACCTAGCGTACGATAACTTACGAAGTCGTCTCCTCTTTCGCTCGGTCGATCGTCTTTGTTAGAACGCCTTGCACGTTTGCACGGCCGGAATGTGTACCGCGCCGGAATATAACTTCTTAGGGACCGATCTCCATCCCATAATCAAGGCTTTCGCGAACGGTTCATCGGCGCAACCGTCGCAGATATTCATGATCATTCTTACTTCCGCTTCCGCCGGTTCTCTTTCATCGTCCTTGTCCTCGTATTTCGGTAAGTGAAGACCGAAGCTCGTTAGTCCCGAAAAGTATTCGTCCTCTAGTCCTTGGGATATATAGCCGTCGTTTAAGAGCAGACCGTCGTCCAATTGCACTAGACCGCGTTTCTTTTTGGGAGAATCGCGTTTATCCACTGATTTTAAATCTTCGACTTCCTCTTTAGGCACGAACGTTACCTAAAATATAATCGTTTGAATTTATTTTAATTTAATTTAGCGGAATTTAATTGGCAATTTAATTGGATTTTAACGAAATATTTTTTAACTAATTAAATATCGTTTATCCCATAGATAATCGGTAAATTTTTTAATACATAGGAACTCTAGTTACTTTCATTTGTTATATCTTAAACATATATTATCCATATATCGATAATATATCAACATAGTGACGATTCTAGATAAAGAGGTATAACACCATGTTACTTATCGAAAACCTACAATTTCACGAATATCAGTACATCGTATTCCTTACTTTTCCATCCGAAAATTTTTCCTCGGATACTCCACTTTTCTCTATCCCCCTCTTCTCGATCGTGGATTTTTCTGAGACCTGGATCACTGTCTCTTCAAAACTCGAATACGATTTTTCTTCCTCGGATTCAACTCCCAACGAATTTTCCTCTCTCTTAAAGAGATTGCGATACGGACTGTCCGCCATGCTAGCCGAAGGCAAACCGACGGTAGACTGCAGGTTCCCGAAGAAATGGGTGGATTGCAAAG
>NW_006263360.1:337779-339851 GCF_000469605.1 Apis dorsata
CTGTCGAGACGGAATTGGGATTCGCGGGTGGTAACGGTTGAGGTGGTGGATGGCGAGGAATCAGGGCCGGATGCCTCAGGGTGACTCCATCTTGAATGATTTGTAGCGGCGTCCCGGGATTGAGTTTTATCTGAAACTCGACAAGGTTAGCGTATCGTGGTTCCACGAGAGACGGGATAGTGCATTGCGAGAGTCGATGTTCGAACCTGATGATTGATCTGTCCACCCGTGAGATAGGGATGCTGCGGGAGGGGGGGACCGGTCACCGGAGGGCGCGTAGGTCTGGGCGTGTTATTTTCGGTGTCGTGCTCGTAGTGATGGGCATGATGGTGTTTGTGATCTTTGTGGGCTTTCCCCGCTGACAGGGCTACCTCGTAAAGTTGCACCATGGTCACCTCTCCTAAATATCCACCTGATCCTAGGGAATAATAACTTTTTTAATAACGATGAAATGATAGAATAGTGTAGTGATGGCAGTGGTTCTCAATCTATAAATTATGAAAATATTTGGATTATCGTTCCAATTAATGATCTTTGGCGTTTATTTATTTTGATATAATTACATTACTCTTTTAAGTATCCATCTGATTCCTATGAATAATAATTTTTAATAATAATAAAATAGAAAAATGTAGAATAGGGTATGTTCATAGCAGTGGTTCTCGATATATAGATTATAGAAATAATAATTTTTAATAATAATAAAATAGAAAAATGTAGAATAGGATCTGTTCATAGCAGTGGTTCTCAATATATAGATTATAGAAATAATAATTTTTAATAATAATAAAATAGAAAAATATAGAATAGGATGTGTTCATAGCAGTGGTTCTCAATCTACAGATTATGATGAATTATTTTTAGAAAAATAATTACATTACCATTTCGTAGAGATAAATATGTTTTATTAATTTTTTAAATAATTTAAACAATTTTTCCATATCTTGTATGAATGTATACAAGAGAAAATTCAGAAAAAACATTGGAAGATATAATATTAAAGTTTTTTTTTTTTTTTACCTGGAGGAGCGCCGTCACCTTCCAAAAAGCCGCCGCCTAATTGCCGTTGCTCCTGCCCCGTGATAGCTATTCCACCCCCTTTGATCACGTGCCTGACCAACTAACGAGAAAAGAGCAAATAGGAGCGAATTAAGGCCGTGTCGAATTAGTTTGAAGGTCTGTTTGTTAATCGCGCGTGTTACGCCGGAGCCACGCGTTCATTTGCAAACGAGACGTAGGATAAAATTACTGGATGGAGTAGGCGAGTTCTCACGGATCAACGTTGGAAACAAAGTTTCCTTCCCTTTCCTTTCCGCAGAAACGATTTTCATTCCGCGAAAACTTTCATTTTCGGTATTTGACGTAATTAAACGTCAATTATTACTTGCACTCAGATAATTTTTCTCATTTGTAGAGAAAAGAATTACAGACAGAGAAAGAAGAGAGAGAGAAAATAATTACGTAATATAGAGAATAAACATCTCTCGTTAACAAATTGAACGCGTAACATTTTCCGATTCTTTGCAAAACGAAATCGTTTTTCTTATCGACTTCTTTGTTTTACATAATAGCACGAATATTTTACATATCATCCCCGTCACCGATCATCGTCCAATATCGCGATATAAAAGATATTTTTTTCCCGATCCTTTTCTCGCCCGGAACTGAAAATATATATTTATTTCCGTTATTCAACCGCGCCCGAATATCTCGCTTCACTCACGCGGCAAAAATACGAGGCGCCTCCCCGCAAAATAAAATAAAATTCCTCTCACCTCGTGCATTCTCTTCTTCGATCCTTTCTTATCCCCTTTATCGGCGCCCTATATATTCTATCCGATACCTATATTCCACCCGTGGACCAATAGAAACGCGGCGATAGTTTTCGAGAACGGATAACTTCGAACGGGCCGCTATCGAAATCCCGAACCGAACGATGCACGAAACACCATCGTGGGGGAAAATCGCGCGAGAAATTTACGAGACGAAATGTGGAACGACTTTCCCTGAGAAGCGCGAGAAGCGAGATCTGGAGAAGAGAGAGAGAGAGAGAGAGAGAGAGAGAGAGAGAG
>NW_006263360.1:340269-344326 GCF_000469605.1 Apis dorsata
GATTCCGGAAGCCGAAGTCTCGGGAAAATTCTTGGCGCGATTTGTATCTGATTTGAGTGGGAGGGGGAGAAAGGACAGATGAGACGAGAGAAAAAGAGGCGAGGAGGAAGGAAGGAGTTACGCAAGCGAATCGTTCGAATCCCGCGGAGAAATGTCTGGAGACGACCTAGAACCGGACGCGCGGTGTATTTTCCTACGCTGTTCGGGGTAGTATACCGTTTCCGAAGATTGCTTTCTACTTTGAGTTAGCCGTCACGGTACAGTGGTACCGACTGTTGCACGACTTTCGAGAATCTGGCAAGATAAACGGTGAACTATTTGTGTCGGGCTTGCAGGGGCATTGATAGCGAAAGGAATGATATTTGCGAGTTGAGGATAGGAAAGTATGTGTTTCGATGCTGTTCCAATTTGTTCATTTTTATATTCGCGGATGGAGAAAAGTTTGTAGCAATTGTAATGTAATTCAATAACTTCTGAAGCGATATCGGTCAATGATTATCAATTAAGAATTACAGAGTAATCAAGAATCGAATTTTTTTAAACAGTGAATGTGTAAATTCATATAGATATAGAATAGATATGAATTTGAGATATAGAATAGAGTGAATATGTTTATCGTGTAAAGAAATAGACATTGAATTATTTGATAATTACTTGGAATTGGAAAAAAGCAAACAATTTCCTGTTTACACACTCGGAAATTGTTAAGTTAAACTAACATTAAATACATAATTTCTAAAAAGATATAAATGTAATTTATGTAGACAGTTTACAATCTATATCTAATTATTAATTGTGTATTTAATAGTAAGTTGTAATTCAATTTTATATACAATCAGTATGAATACTACTTAAGAAATTATGAGATATAACATCAAACATTAATCATATATATATATATATATGTATGTATCGCTTGTCGAACGTCGCGCACTCTACTTTCCCGTGAAAGTTGGTTGAAATTTCCCCATGTAGATTTTTCACTAGGTTAGAATTCAGAACGCGCAGCCGACTCTCGATCGTTCGCGGAAGAATGATGCTTTAATTTTAAAACGGGCGTGTTGGTAACGCGCCACTTTCACGGCCGCGAATTTTTCCATCGAGTCGTCAAGTGTTCGGTGAAAAGCACCGGAAGCCCGCTTACCCTGTTGTTGAACCCGCGACCCACGCGCTCGTCGTTGACCCAGATCTGCCATTCTCCTGTGCGGCCGTTCCAGCTTTGGCACGAGTGATACCACTTGTTCAATCGAAGCGGATAATTCAATCTGTACAAGTTGTGCCCGTCGATGTTCATCATGTAGTAGGAACTTCTCGGGGTGTTCGCCACCCAGGATAGGATCCCGCGCGATTGATCTCCAACTTGAAACATAGTTCAAATTGATAATCTTGCGACAAAAGTATATTTTCAACAACTTTACGAGGATTGAAGAAATTAAAAAATTAAAAAATCAATTGTGTACATTGAAATTTTTTAAATTTATCTATTTAATTTACATCAATACATGCAATAAAATATTTATAAGAATATACAAAAATAATAATAATAATTTTGATTGTTATGGAAAAGTGTTATGCACAAGCCGGAAATGACATTAGAAACTGGTTAACAAAGAACGTGTTAAACGTACCTTGGGAACAGGCAATTGCGTCATCGTTATAGTGTATTTACGCACGATTCGCGAGAACATGATACACGAGTTCGCTTACGAAATGCGTTCCAAGGGAGGATTTCTCAGGAATCCGAGTTTGAACGATTACGCGAGCCTCCGGTATTTCGAGCAGACGGAATTTCATATCGGGAAACGAATACAAGGAGGCGGTAGAGCGGCGCGGTTTCGCGCGAGTTGAAGCTTCGAAAATTGGCCGAGACAATGGTGATTGTTCGTGAATCGACATAGTTAACTGATGGAAGAACTTTATTTTCGAGGCAATACCAAGTGATTCACTTTACTCGAAAAGCCTGAGAGGAACTTTCGCTTTCTCGCGTCGTTTACTCGAGATAAAAAAAGAGAAAAAAAGGAGAAGAAGTGAAAGGAAAAAGGAAACGAAAATAAATCTCTCACCTGCGTACGAAAACAGAGGATGGTCATTGCTGTGATTGTAGAATTTGGTCCACATGCAAAGAGTGAACTCCTTTATGTCGGGCAGCTGAGTTTTGTAGTGAATGTACTGGGGAAAAAAGTAATTGATATAAGTATTCGTCAAATTTTTTTAATTTTAGTTCCTAAATATATTTGTGATTCTTGCGATCACTATTAGATGTTTCATTAAATTCAATTTCTACTTTCTCACAAAATCTTTTTTGATTTTTATGGCATGGTTAAATAAAAACGATTTGGTAACTTTATTGTAGGCTGTAGAAATATTATACAATTCTAGAATTTTATTCCTAATAGCCTGTTCCATAATGTATATACATTCTAAATTGTTAGATCGCAAGAGTTTGGAATATGGGTTGTCTAGAATAATTCTACAATCGAGTCTAGTAAGCCGTACGAGATAGAATATTTAACGTTCTTTCACATTTCCGATATATATCTCCATTTCCTTGGCCTTCGTATTATACGGTATCGTATAATTGATTGTCCCGCCTTTTTTTACTATTATAAAATTATCGTAAAGAAGTAGATTTTTAAACATGAAGATTCTCAAATACAGCTCTTAGCCACGAAATAAACTAATAACTTCCAGTCACTTCGCGAAAATATCTCTCCAAATAAACGGTTACCATTCGGCATTATTCGTCATCGTTCGGAACTATTCGTGACCACATTATACGTTAACGTACTCATGCACCACCAAGCGGAGGTTTATGGAATGAAAATAATTTGAATCGCGTCCACAGATCGAAGAATATATCGCGGTCGAAGAATCGCGTGGAACGTGGAACGCGGCCCACGTTCAAGTGCATTGCGAACTGTCGCGAATCCATGGATTGCGGACAACGATCGGTTTCCATCATAGCTCAGCTATTATTCCTCTCGAATCCATTTCCTCGACGTTTTAATTCATTCTCATGGATCATTTACCTGGAGATTGAGAGAAAATTGAGGCGTTCGCGACAGTCGATTACTAATAGCATCGAACGATTTAGTTGCGCAACGCTAGTGCGTAACCACTGAGTAGAAAATTACGGCAAAGACCTTGTTCTTGTGAAATGGTAAAATTTCGAGAACGATCGTTATGTTCGAACGACTGCGTGAGATTCAATAATCGTGTAACGAATGACGTGTGTGTAAGAAAATTGATTGAGTCATTCTCACGTGTACTGTATTTATTATATGGGATAATTATATCCGTTTTCTTTGTTACGCGATACGCGTAATTTGAGGAAATTTTTTTTGTTTGCCTTTTTCAAGTCGAGCGAACAGAATTGGCATCAAGATAAATAATTTGCCAGTAGAAAGTGAAAAACGAGCACAAGAGGACAATGTGGGAAAGTCAAATGGAAAAACATCTCGAGGTACTAGTTTCTCGAATTCCTTCCTGAAAGAATTTGTTCGTCGCTCGTAAAACAAAAAGCATATATTTTGATAAATCGATCGATTCTAGTGACTGTAAGTGATAAATTGATCTTAATATATTGGATTTCGCGTTTTAAGAGATAACCTTTTGAGTGATATAACTTGGAATTTCACAAATTTCACTTAATTATTTCGAAATCATTTTCGGTTATTTCCTTTTTATGTCAAAATAAAAATTTGAATAGAGAAAAATTGTAAAATTTATCATAGGCCCAAATCTACTCTTCGAGTAACGTTTTTTTCGTGATTGCTCTTATTTATCGAGAATTAACCTTGATCGATATCGCAGGAAACGATGAAAACAGATAATTCGAGGTCAATTTCGAAAACTTATGAAAAGAAGGACTCGTGTGTCGCGCGTTCGCGTTTTCTCCTACTTTCGTTACCGCGATTCGCGATGATTTGCTCGCATCGTTGTGCTCGAACTCTCTAGACCGCGAAGTTTTGAACCAAGCATGCGACGAAATTTCATTTTAAAGCAGGAAATACATACCATGCAGAAAAAAAAATGATTGTTATCAAAAAAAAAAAAA
>NW_006263360.1:344631-348776 GCF_000469605.1 Apis dorsata
AACGTAATAATTGATTTTGTATTGATTTATTTTATTTTTTCTTGTATTTAAAGATATAGAAATGTGCATCTTCCCTTCAAGAAAATTCACATAAATTAACACAATATAAAAGATACTTATGTTCTTCGCAAGCTCATTAATTTTTTGAAATAACAATTATACTCATCATTCAAAAAACTATAAATCTGAAATTCTATTTTTAATTTGAAACTCTATCCAAATCTTTTACATTCCATTTTCTCACCTCAAAGTAAAATTGCTGCTTCATCGCGACTTTATATAGGGCGCATGCGTCTTGCTCGCGCTGTGCCAGCAAAGACGTACTTCCTGCATCATAAAACGTCTGTGCAGGACTAGTTTGGTAGATAGCAGTGACTGGATGTAGAATTCTGGCTGCTGGGGTTGAAAACGATGGATTCCATGGCGTGGAAATCGCTTGGACCACGGTCCATGTTAACAACCCGTAAAGCAACGAAACGATCATCTTGTTTTTTCACACCTTCTCCTCGAACGATCTGGAAAGGGAACGAGATCGAAAGATAAGATAAATGTGTGTAGTACAAGCAGGAAATACCTAGTTAACGAACTTGTGTTTCGTTAAATGTTAGTTATTGTTTCAGAATTTTCCGTTGCAAAATTTAATTCACGACAGCGGAACGATATCGCTTGCAACAAATCAGTATTTTTAACCGTTTCATTGTAAAAAAAAAAACGCGAACTCTGCTTACATTGTGTTCGATTCGCGCAACGGCGGTTGGTGCACGATCGCGTGCAATACTCGCCCAGGGAATAACGAAATTTTGCCAGTTGATCGTTGTTATATTTCTTTGGATTATTTTTAAAAAAAGACAATATAAAAATATTATAATTAATTTAAACAATTTTACGTTTAAATTATAAGTCATTTTCTTAATTAACTTTGTAATCTTTTATTGCATAATTTTATGAATTTAATTAATTATATCTTATTTACTTAATTTTTTTTCAATGTTAAATTAATTAAATTCGCATTCGTTACGATCTGTACATAGTATTTCGTCACATTTGTTCTAATATATTGATACTATTAAAGTTTTATCTAAACGAACATACAAGCTCTTCGTTTCCGCGTTTAACCCAGTTCCATAGTATCGGCTCGATCCGAATTTTAATTGAAATTTATTAAATTCAGAAAAGTTTCTTCATTACATTGTATAACAATATCAAGGGAAAAATTAAAATTCATTCGTACAGATTATCTTATCCAATGAACAATGTTGAATTTTTCTCTCAAAAATTTATAATATATATTACAAATATAACGCGCCACAATCATTGCGAATCAAAGAAAGGAAGCAGCATCATGCTACATTCCTATTCTAAACTGCCTACT
Organism: Apis dorsata; assembly: GCF_000469605.1. Classification (NCBI taxonomy): domain Eukaryota; kingdom Metazoa; phylum Arthropoda; class Insecta; order Hymenoptera; family Apidae; genus Apis; species Apis dorsata. Next base: position 346,004 of record NW_006263360.1, read on the forward strand.
TCTTCAACTTCTCTTTCGTCCTCTTATCCGATCTTTAGATCCGTCAAAAACAATTCCTAACAATCCCATCCCATTATCGTCGTTTCTTATCAATTTTACAAGCTCGCTACCGTGGTTATACCGTATTACATGTTACACGAAAATCTATACGAAACAACTCACCGAGAAGCAATTCACCATTTACCTCACGGCTATAGCGGGAGGTAGGTAGATCCTCGCGGTCTCGAAACAGAAAGGTAACTGTCCGCTCGTTCTGTTCGGCGTAGGCCTCGTAAACTCGTAAGAGGTGTGCACACCTCCTACCCGTTTTGATTCGCCTTTTTCTCTCTTCCAACCACCGCATCCTACACACATTGTACAAGATGCGCGTGTAACAGAATCTCTGTGTTTCTCTCATTCTCTGTGCGTATTTTTCCTATTATTATTATTATTTTTTTTTTTTATTGTATTTCGTAATACGCGCTTTTTTATTTTTTCTTTTTTTCTTTTTTTTCCATCCGTCGCTTCGAAATAGTTTTCTAGTTGGACGAGTGAGTGATCGCGCGAGCAATATCTCGGGACGAGTTGTTGGTCAGTTTCGAGGGTGAATTGTAAAAGTTCGTTTTTCGGGGAGAATTAATTGGCGGAAAGGCCGACCCGTCCCACTGCCAATCCTGGCCATTTATATTGGCAAAGTTTTGCAAAGGTCTCGCGGCGATCGACTGTCGATGTGTCGCGATTTAGCGGCGAATGGCGCCTTGGCGAGTGATCGGCCTTCGCCTAGTATAATAATGTATAACAGCTTGAGCTTCGGATCGGCAATCGTACAAGATCGATAGGTGATCGGGAATGCGGGCGAGAGAACTTGTTTATTAATCGCGTAATCGCGACAGATCGTTACGATTAGTCTCCTGATAATTCTCGTCTCGATCGATGGTAACATATACCTTTTACGTTTTTCAGGTTAATTTCACTTTTTTTTTTTATAAAGTTTCCGTAAAAAATTGTATAAAATTATTAAACTAGGTAAAGTAAAAATATATCGTTAATTATTATAGATAGAAGATACTTCTTTTTCTTTGTGAAAAATAATCATTTTTAAATTTAATAAGGTATTGATTGTTGGAAAAGAAATAAAAAAAAATATTTCAAAATCGTTTTAATATTTATATACGAACAATAAATTCCATTTGATATTATGCAAAATATATTTTTACGATTTGCATTCCATAAATGCATAATGCATGATGTTCTTTTTTTTTTTTTTTTTTTACAAAGTTAAAATTAGATGAAAAGTGAAAGTATGTTATTAATTATTAGATAAAAGATGTTTGATACTTCTTTATAGAAAATAATCGTTTTTAAATTTAATTATTCGAAAAAAAATTTAAGATAATCTTTTAATATCTATATGATGATATATAGATTTCGTTTAATATTATGTAGAATATTTTTTCGTAACAAAATTTTTATTATTTTGAATACATAAGTTAAATTACAACGTTTGAATTCCTGTAGTTTTTAATTAATATATTCACGTTATAATTGGTATACTTAATTATGCATAAATAAGTATCCGAATGTTTTATTACGTGTACAACAATCGTTTGCGGAAGAAAATACGACTTTCTTGTAACAAGATTATCCGTATACATTTTTTACTACTCATTCTCTTCGTGTAACAAGAACATAATAATTATAAGCCAATTTCTTATATTTACGATTATCATATTGTTTACTAAAATATCATACTAAAATATTAATTAACTCTAACAATCTGATAAACGAGTCATTTTTGACTTCAAACGACTTGACAATCTGATAATAACAAGAATATGAAATTACATAAATTCAAATCTTATAAATATGCGTCACGTTTCGTCATTCCACTTTCATTTACTTTCCTAAATTGAATTTTTTTAACGATCGAAAAAGATTTTTTTTCCATTTCCAATTCTGAAAAAAAAAAAAAATTTCCTCCTAATAATTCCTCTCAAAATTCTTAATTATCTTTTAGAGAGATTAAATTAATTCCGAATATGAATAGAAGTAATATAACAACGTGCAATGATAATCGATCGAAATTGCATAGATAAAAATATCCGAATCAGATATATGCGAGAACGATGTTTGAGAACGAAGGGAAATCTCTGTGTTAAAAAATAATAAAAATAAATGATATTAAAAAAAGAAGTAAAAAAATTTGCATAAAAATCCGCGATCGAACGATTCAATAATTATTCCGAAATAATTATCTTCGAGTTTCACCTGTTTCGCTTATTAAATTAAATCGTGTAACGCGTAACAATAATATTGGCCGTAACATAAATTCGTAAAAAATTTTCATATTTCCCGTCGATCGAGAACGTGCGCGGGAGAAAGTGCGCACAAACGCGGCCGATGATGATATTGCGAAATTCCGTGGCCGAAACGTCCGGCTCCTGTCCCCCTAACGCGATGCCTCGCGGGGCCGATTTCCACGAGAATTCTTTTTTCGGTGACTGACTTCGAAACTGGATCGATCGATGGTGCAATCCATCTCTCGCCTTCGTCCATCGTGCCTGGCTGTAGGGAATTAGAAGGGTGTCTTTCTCGGAATTCTGATCGTTCGAGCACCGTTTGTGCATCGAATTCTTGCTTGAATTGGAAAATTGGAGCGAAAGGATATCGGGCGGGAATCGAAGAGCTGCCTCTCGAACTTCGACCGATTCGATCGGTCCGTTCGATTACTACTTTCGCTCGGGGATGGAACGAGAGAAGGCCATGTAGTCATCGAAAAAAAAAAAAAAAAAGA
>NW_006263360.1:348994-349729 GCF_000469605.1 Apis dorsata
AGAAGAAAGTCTGTGCGAGTTAAATAAATTTATCGTAATGGGATGGAAGTATATATGTATATATATCGTCGTAAGATGTTCATAAGTTATCACGAATTGATTAAATGTAAGTTTAAATGTAATATTTATTTTGATTGGATAATATATAATATAGGTAATTTAATTCTTACGATTGATAAGTATCAATTTCGTTATTTAAAATTAGAATGTTTACTCGCTACGTCGAGTGCTTGAAAACTTATACTGGTAAATTTGATCTGTGACGAGATACGTTTGTATATAAGTGCCTTGAGATATATATATATACATATATATTTGTAGTATGATACTTTTCTTGGTATATGTAGGTATAAGGTATTATAGGTGTAAGTAGACCTTGACCAAATAATAGATACGAATCTTTTATGAGTACATTAATCAAGAGATTATATGGCTCTTGCAATTTTCATAACAATGAATTCGAGCGAAAGCATTATTTTTTTTTCCAGTAATTTAATTTTAATTCGATTTCTTCAAATGTCTTGAAATTTTCTAATAAAAATTAATTACTCTTTATTCGAAAATTTTTCAGTTACAAAAAATTAAATATTTATACTATTTTAAAAATCGACTATTCTTTCGTATCAAACTCGATTCGAGCGAAAGCATTGTTTTTTTTTCAGTATTTAATATTAATTTAATTTTAATTCGATTTCTTCAAATGTCTTGAAATTTTCTAATAAAAATTAATTACTC
>NW_006263360.1:349945-358513 GCF_000469605.1 Apis dorsata
CTATACTATTTTAAAAATTGACTATTCTTTCGTATCAGACTCGATCCCATTACTAAATGGATGTCAATATAGAATGTAAGAGGACGTCTCTTGAAAAAAGAATTCATGACATAGACTTCCCTTCTCAATCATCCACTCTCTCTTTCCAATGTATTTCGGGTCCGTCTTTGTCCCTCTCGAAACATGAATTCTCCTTTCCGACGTCCCCTTTCTCCGTCCAGAAGACCGGAAGGAAGGAGCGGGGCACGGCGAAAGGACGACTCACCCTGGAAAATGAAAGTCGATTCTGCGTGTAATTGCAACGATGCAGAAACACGATTGCGTTGTAGAAACATTCGTCGCCTGGAAAAAGTGCTACGATGATGGACGATTCAAAGAAAGCTTGGTTTGTGGAATGTTGGAAAATTACAGTATTCCGCGTTTACGAGGAGAGTGCAAGATCGAGGTCACTGATTTACTCGTTTTTAGCACTGGTTAATTTCTGTCTAAAAAAAAAAAAACTTATTATAACGTTAGATACTTTTTTTTAGATTAATCATGATTTTTTTAGATTAATCATCTCGTGATTAATCACACGAGATTAGTGTCTACTTATTTTTTTAGGAATTTTTCTTTTTTGAAGAAGCAAGAAAAACAATGATTATAAGTAAAATAGAAAACAATTCAATTTTTCTAAAAAAAAAATATAAAAAATTTATTTTCCCTATTTTAATATTGTTAACGATAATTAGAAATCGATTTATCAAAATAGTTTACTGATGGAGGACGTCAATTAAATATGGTGAAAATTGCGTCTATTATCCGAGAAATACCATACGTTCAAGAATCCGTATAATTGTTTCGCTTACTAAAAGAGACTGGTATAATTTAACTCTGCATTCGAGCTAGCTATTCGGCTGTTGTTCGTCCACGTTCGTCGGTAATGACCGTGAATCGTATGTAGTTGTTGCCTCGTATGAATGTCTTTCCAGAGTCCTGCCATTTTCAAGAGTGCATCATTGAATCTTGACTCAACACGACAATTGGAATGGAATCGAGACAAAAGGGTCCTCTCATCGTTAAAAACGATCGATTATTATGCTAGAAGGCAATCACCGTTCATTTTTAACCTAGATATATATATATATATCTATGGTGTCGCCATCTTTCATAATTCTTTTTGCAAGGTTTTAGTTCAGTTTTTCGCAGCTGGGCGCGCTTTAACTGTGCGTAATTATTTCGTAACCATCTTTCGTGGTTATGTAAATCGATGTATACGGGATTTAGTTTCGATTTTCTATCGAAGTTATTCTATCTATATAACTAGATGATAGTCGTAAAATTGACTTTCGATTACGACGATGCAATCTATTCGAGAGAACTAAATCGGCGAGCAGGAAGAAAACAAGTAGAATCTTATGGTAAACGGAAAACGCTTGATCGAATGAAAAAATTGTTACATGTTTTTATTACGCCATGTTAGAAAAAAATAGTCTCAACTATTTAGTTTGAAAATATTTTGTGTGACGTAAAATAAGTATTACTTCAGAATGTCGATTATAGCGAGATTATGTGAGATATTTTTTTTATTCATCTCAAATTAGGAAAAGTAAAGAAGTATTTACAAATATCATATAATTTTTGCTGAATAACAGTTCTCAAAATAAAATTATTGCTATTTATTTGGACTATAAATTAATTTACATAAAAAACTTATAAATTTGAAAAGATATAAATTTTATTTTAAATATAATAATAAATTCAATTATCGCATAGCTTCAAAATGACACATAAAAAAAATATCAATTAATAACTATGTATATTAAAAAAGGTAAATAATAAAAATTAGCTTATTAATAAAAAATACACTTTAATCCATTTCTATAGTTCAGAACGCGTCAGCGAGATTTATTGAGCTGATCGTTTTCTGGAACGAAACGCGCGCTTCGTAACGTCGGATGTATTACGTGACCGAGACCGTTAAAAAGGGTCGAGAGCGGCCCGTGAAACCTGACCACGCGATTTTCGGTGAAAGTGAAAGCAATTCGGTGAACAGGTCGGAACCGGTGAAACCAAAGTTTACTTCCTTAGCAGCGAAGACGATGATGTCAGGCGCGGTCGATTCTTGGCGTGGCCGTCACGCAACCCTTGCAAATGGTTTATGCACTTGGATCATAAATGCAAAACACGGACAAGGTTTCGCAGTTTCAGGGTCGAAATCTATGCTGTTAAACGAGTTCAACGCACGATCAACGTACGAACAAAACGATTTTCAATTTCTCGTAATCAAGTATTGGGAAATGCTAAATCTCTGACCGGTGAAAGTTTTGAAGATATATTCCAAACAAATCCGATTTTACCAAACGAACATAAAGTTGTCGCGTTGCGTAACTATTCATTTGTTTTTTTTACAACGTATAATATATTTTTTGATTATTATTAGCGAGGTAAAAGGTAACTAAATTATATCGACCCATTTCATATTGTTTTTGTAGCTTAATTTTAAAAAAGAGACGGATTTTTTGGATAATTTAAATAATCAGTAATGTATTTTATTACACGTAACTTCCGAAGTCTCGACACGAGCCGATCATCTTTCGGTCATCTTCGGTTAATTTACCGATGATAGCCGAAAACGTCCGAAATACGATTCGGCATTTCTCGGTATTTTATTTCAGCAACGGACCATTTTTATTTGTATACTGGTTCTCGAAACAAAATCTATTTGCCGGTTTTCTAAAAAAGATTAAACGAGCATCTAAGATCACGTAAGAAAAAGAAACCTGTTTACCCTAAATGGATTCATGGATCCAGAGACTATGCATAACGACGCATAACTCGTAACAAAAGTTACGAAACTGTTTCATCGATATATGTAATGTCGTTTCATTTCGTCTCGTTTCATTCTACGTGGTTACAACGCGTGGCATTGTCTCCAATTGGAAATTTTTTGCGGTAATTTCGACAAAAATGTTTATAATTGTTAAGTTTTTTCGAGATGAATTTTTTTAAAAAATGAACATGATAATATAAGAATAAATTAAAGAATATAAAATATGCAAAGATTCTATGTTTAAATAGATTTCATTAAATTGATATTAAAAAAATAAAACGAAATTAGGAATACATTTTTCTCGAAAGAATTAAGAAAAGAAATCTAGGAAAGAAATGTCAATTTTTTGTACGTACGTGCACTTGGTATGTTTATCCGCATTTCGATCGCGTTATCTATTCTTGACATAAGTTTCATATTGCGCGTAAAAAGTTATTCTAACCTCTTTTTTTTTTTTGCCTCGTCTCGGTTTATCGATCTATCCTCTGTTTTGTAACGCGTTTGTTCTCTCGAGTTTTTTCAAGATTGCGGCAAGTTGTTGCACTTCGTGCCGGTATGCTTAGATTTTATCTTAAACTATTAAGTGAGAATCGAAACAATAGCGATGTCTTTCATCAACAAATAGCTGCTAATAGGATTATCTAATCGTTACTTAATGTATGATCTCGAGACTCGATGAAAACAATTTTGTATGTATATCGTATAAAAACTATTCGAGTACTTCGACATGTTATGAATTTAATGTTGTAACGAGGCAGCCAAGAATCTTCGGTACAAAAGCCAATCATCTTCGGTCATGTTCGGTCACCTTCGGTCATCTTCGACTAATTTACCGACGTTAGTCGAAAATAACCGAAACTCGATTGACTCTTGGCGCCATTCTTAGTTATCTCGAATCGTCGTTACTCTTATGATATTTAGCCATAAGATATACATATTCGAATAATTTTTATTCTATCAATCATTTTAATGTATATCTGAATTTTTTATTTTAATGGTCCTCAATAAAAATGATATATTGATAAAAAATAATTTAATAAATATTTTCGCGGAATGTCAAGTATTTAATTTTATGATTGAATATAAAGGAACTTGTTTTAGGATATCTACAATACTTTGTCTAATGCGAGTAAAAGTATGAAATAGACGGAGAATAATTAAATAAAAGAAGCTTATCCGGTTTTAGTTCCTGGAGAGAGTCGTTTGCAGAAATTGCTATTTATAATTTATATAAAACAATATATAAAATATATTGGTATAAAAACCATTAAATACCATTAGATCTTATCCTAACATCGCACTTTCATAATAATTCGCTCCAATTTGTTAATCCTGCATTCGTAACGCAACGAATGTTCATCCATCGAAAGAAAGGCCCCGCTCGTCACTTTCCGATTTCTATCCGATTTCTATGCATGTCGTAACGACCCGTATTCTCACGTTTCTCTCGCGAAATTCGATTAAAGGTCCACGGAGATACTGTCTGTCCAATCATTTAAACTATATCCACACGTATATCCACAATCCAATAGAAAAAAATTTCACTTTAATTCAATTTAATTAACATCGATAAAAAAGAACGCGCTTTCTCTTTCGAATTCAAAATACACGTATTATTAATTCAGACAAATTTTTATCAGATTTGGTGGCGCTGGTAAACAATATCTTAGTATAGCCTCGAGGCTATCTTCCTCCTCTTCCTCAATCGAGAACAGTCGAGAAGTTGCCACAGTCGCTGTTGACGTTCTTCAGAACTGCCCCACCGAAAATACGCACGGGTGTTCTGGTCCACGAGATCAGCATCAACGATCCGCCTATGAACGGGCTTCCCCTGCCGATCTCGCAGCGTACATACGACAGTTTCACCAATTGCAACCCGAGAGATTGCTTTTTCCACTTGGATACCTCGATCCTCCCCTGGATCACGCGTGGAGAGAAGATCATCAATCCCGTTCCGAGCGGCAAAGACGTCGCGTCCTCGGCGTATCGTCGTCGTCCCCCAAGTTGATCAGAAGTTGGCGGGAGCGTGTACGGTGCCCTCGTTCTCGTTGCAATCCTATAATCGATGCCGCGTTGCATCAGTTTCGTCGGAATCCTGGCAAAAAGCGGAACCGTGGCGTAACTCGAGGCGGAGCGGGACACTTGACTCGAATCGTGGGAGGCCTCCTCGAATCGTTGCCGGTAGTCGCCCGTGTCCAGAAGGGTGTCGAAAGCGGAGGCCAAGAGCAGATTGAAGCCGAGGATCGATCCCTCGATCCCGTCGTCGAGCCCTTCGTCGAAGTCGGTGTACTCTTGACCCACCACGATGTCTCCTCCGCTTGGGATCGTGTGATCTATCGTCTGAAATCGATCGATCGATTTAACGTTGATTTATTTATTTATTTATTTATTTATTTTTTAAATACAACGAACCTCGTAAGAGCGACCTTGAGCCCAAAGCTGACCATTGATCCAAAGGCCGTAACGGCCAGCCTGATTCTCCCAGCTCACGCACAAATGGTACCATCGATTCTCTAGAATGTCGACAGTTGCGGCGAATACATTATTGCCCCCGATCTCGAGGTGGACACTCCTCCCGTGCGGCGCTATCCACGATCGTACGAGCCGTTCTCGCTCGTTCTCTGTTGGGGAAGCGAACGCAACAGCAGGTTTAAGACTGTTTGTTCAAAAGGAAATGTAGGCGATCCGATACGAAACGCTTATTTGTAGCGGTGAAAATACTTTTCATGGCTACTTTCTTCGCGTTTGAGTAATAAAAGTGTACGCCTTTGAAGGATATAATCACGAGGCCGTTTACACTTTTACGTTACGTGTTGCATGTTCTTATGGTAGAAATTATTTACTTACTCGAGTACGAAAATATCGGATGAGGATGGGTCAGATCGTAGGATTCCATCCACAGGCAGAAGGTGAATTCGGTGAATTTTGGTACGGGTAACTCCCAACGTAGAAACTGATGATGAGAAGAGTATGAGAATGGATTATTTTTTATCTTAGGATTAATTAAGTTTTCACAATTGAGGTGGATTTTTAACGAATTCGAATTCCACTTTTGCGACACGCGCTTAATCAATTAAGTATACGTTAAATATACGATTAAGTATACGGGATTAAGTAATGCGAGACTGTTAAAGGTAGAGACTGTAACTGGTAGAATGGATTAGTTCTACGTTCTTGAATAATCGATAATGACGAGGGCGATGCACGGATACGCCAAAAATAGATACTCGGAGAAAATAGATTCATTACCAAGTTAGGGGATCTTCGAGGATTTTGCACATATCTAAAAACCCTATTTTATTATTTGACTAAAAAAAAACGAAGAACGTGCAAACATGGATAGAATTATGAATTATCTCGTCGATGATAATTGGGTAATTTCTTACCTGAATGTATCCTTTCTGAGTGAGTTCCACCTTGTGCATAGGAGTTCCATGTAGCTTCTTTTCCCCAAATGTTGATTTGCCCCAGCAAAGAATGACTAGACACAGCAAAATCAAACGAGCAGGATTGATCGTACGTTCGTGAATAATATTCGATAATTTTTCCATCTTGATTCGTTCATCCCTATCCTATTTCTTTTTCTATATTTTTTTTTCTTGATAAATTTTCGAATCTGGCAAATAATATTTCCTTTAATTTCCTTTCGGATGGAAAGTGGAATTCCGTTTTGCCATGCGTTGAAACTCGAGAAGGAGAAACGATGCCGGTGCGGCGAACAGTCGACGGGAGTAAAGAACACTAAACAAGGCTGGTGGCAAAGTGGGCGAGCACGGCCTCGTAAGCAGGATTGGTAAAGAGGGAGGAGACTTGCCACTTGACGAATCGTTTGATTTTGACTTGAAGTAATTTTTGAAGATTGCCTCTTCGCAAGTTCCGATGTGTTATTCATTCTTATATAGTTAACAAGAATTCAATTGTTCGACGATACGATCGAGGAAAAATCGATGTTAGTTCGTATTCTGGAAAAAAAAAAGAATTGATCGAACATGTAATTAGAATTTGTAACGGAATTTAAGATTGATTTGCCAATTCGCCACTCTCCCAATCATTGATCAAACGTATGTAGAATGAAAATCATTTTCGTTCGATTGTAGAAGTTAATTGTGTGGTTATGTTTTGATCTATGGCCACTGTTTGCCATAGTTCAACACTGCTCGGGATTGTTCGGGATTGTTCGGAATTGGTCGGGTACATTCGTGGCTATATATCCGAAAAGTTATCTCTAATAATTGACTAGTGTTACTTGACACCGGTTTAGGGTCATTATTGTGCATGTGACGTTAAATAGAGAGTCAGAATAAGGTAAAATAAAATAGAGAATATTTGTAAACTTAATAATAATTGAAAAAATAGAAAATTTGTTTTTTTCTTGTTTTGGCAATTCAATAATAATTAAATAATAATATTAAATATTATTGTAGAAATCATAAATAACTTCGACTTTTGTGACTATGAATGAATAATATAAGAAAGCGTAGTGAGAATAGCTTGAAATCCTATATCTCGTTATATTATAACGAATTCATGATTATATATCTAGATATTTCTATTCGATTTGATAGTTGAGTGATAATTACGAAACTTTTTTTTAAATGAAACATAAGTGTTGGATATTTTAACAAAATTTACGAGAAGAAGTAGAAAATTTCGAAATCTTGCTGGTATTTTTTTTGATCTTGACAAGCGTAATGATGGAAATTTATAAGGCTTTCAACGCAATTTGTTATAAAAGTATTTAAGAAATGCGCGTGCTTAAATTTTTTTAAAGTCTTTATATAATTTCTTCTCGTTGCATGGAACATTATTTCTACGAGGGGATCTATTCGTGATGTGAAAATCCTCGAGTCTTTTTATGATTCGTAAAATCAGCATGAAATCGACGTCGCGTCACCGCAAACCGTGCCTGAATATAAAACGTAATATCTGAATTCGCCTTGATCTGTATCATTTTCATTGCCACTAACATGAAACGACATCGTAACTCGTGCGTTCTCCTCCTTTCTTTTTCTTTTTTCATACGTTTTCTCTCGAGCCGCGTTTCTATAAATCAAATTTCAAATAAAAAAAAACATGCTCGAAAAATCGTTATACGCTTGAATTTTTATATACAACTTTGTGCTTTCTAATATTCATTACATGTATATAAATATATATTCTGAAACTAAGTAAATACATTAACACATTACTTATCTTTTATCGAAACAACAAACAATTGCAACAAGAATTAAAATTTTTAATAATTTCACTTAATAAATATGTATCATTACCGTTTCGTTTTTAATTGCAATTTATAGCACATACGTTTAGATTGTAGATAAATAACGCGAGAAACGATTTATGCAATCTTATTCACACTTTAACCTAACCTAATCTAATCTAGTTGTATCACGACTATCTTAAATCTTAAATCTTAAAAGAATGTGACTTAAAATACTTTACCCAGAAAATTAAATGATAATTACATACGTATCAGTGAAATTACTTTTACAAATTATCTTAAATTTATTATCAAACATGATAAATATCAAATTTTACATACGAGCTTAAGATTCGTAAAAAAATAAGAAAACTTCAATGACATTACTATTTTCGTTTCAGACGGCGAAAAACTCGACTTCCGGGAATAGCGGATACTACGTCGGAGGAAGCAGCACTCTGCCACGAGGAGGACAACTAATGAGGGCATACAGTCCGGCGGCGTCGTCTGTGGTCGGAGGACCAAACGCGACGCCGACACAACCGAAACCTCTCGC
>NW_006263360.1:358709-360971 GCF_000469605.1 Apis dorsata
ACTCCAGGTACACGAATATCCGCGATAATTGTGATACGTTTATAGAAGCGATTACGTAAGTTTCACGAGGGTGGGTTTGATATTTGGCGTTGTTTCGGCCGATAAAACAACGATGCAAATGATTTCGAGTCTCGCGCGCCAAATAATTGCTTTCACGCCTTGTACTTGTATCCCATGCTTGCGCCATATTCTAGCTTCGGCCGACTCAGTCGGTAATGCATCCGTTCGTCTTTGCAACGATCCTTTTTCGTATCCTCGAAATGTTTGAAAGTAAATGTAGATATGACAAAAAGAATCAGATTTTGAACAATATGGTGTATTAATATGTACATTCAAGTATATACAAGTATTTTAGTCTGTGTAATTTTTATTAAGTATATGTATATTTATGTCCGGGTGTTATTTCATATTTATAGGTTATCCACAAATTATGTCATGATGTACGACAAGGCAAGTGCAAAGTAACAAGACAGTTATTAAGCTTTTTAGTATATATACTAATATTTTATAGTATAAATGGTTTTTTAATAGAATATAAAGATTTTGTAGGTAATTATATTTAAACATATATTTGTATTTCAATTTGTGTAATTTTTATTTTATTAACATGAATATTAATTTATAATGCAGAAATATGATTTTATAAATTTTGGAGAATGTATAAATAATATAATTAAAATATTCTGCTATTAAATATTTACTCAATTAATTTTCTGTTTTGATATAAAATATCAAATTATATTTTTTTTTAAATGGTAACGACAAAAGTAACAATATTATTTCCCTTTTTTTTTAAATCATAATTTTTCTGACAAAATTTTAATATCCACATGTTTTAAAAATTACACGAATTAAAATGCTAAAAATTACACAGAATTGAATACTGATATATTTAATCCTCGGAATAGGTATGATTGAATAATAATCTTACAAAATCCACATTTTAAACATTTACATTTTTCGTTATGCTTAATCTCTTGTCATTTTACATATTGAATAAACTTATTTTCAGTCTGTGTTATATTCCAAAACTATCATTACCAACTATCATTCTACAAGTATTAATCTTCGTAATCCTAAATCATTTTTGATCCCGTCTGGTGTTAAACCATAATCGGATTAAGTCAATTTAGATCTACTAATAGATATAGATGATCTTCTACGTACTTCATTATCCACATTCCGAGGATTGATACACACGAAGCAAGGACTTCTGATAGATTCCTCTGTGCTCGCCATGCATATTATATTCTCCGCACGCTGTGATGACTCTTTTCGATCAAATATCGACTACCTATACATAACATCAACGCATAATATATCCTTCGCTTGTTTAAATATTAACAAATAACAATGCTCGATCGTTCCCCATTCGATCCAACGAGTATCGCATTTATCTCTCGTACTCGTTTGAATCGTTTCGCATAAAGCACGGCCCGTAAGCTTTGAATATCCTTCCCTTCCTCAAGGGGATGGAAGCACGAATCCTTTGTGTGTGATGTACGCGTGTGCCGTCCGTTCGATCGGCGATCACGGGAGGTTGTCTCGATTCCGCGATTTGCGTTCGTCGACTCGAGACTTTGTCGAGAACCGATCGTCGTTGATGAAGAACGATCGACGACGGTCCGTTTCGCGTCTTTGCTATGACGCGCTGGAAGAGTGCATATAAAGGGAATTTACATTAAGGGCAAGATGACGAATTGCTTGAAATTTCATGCTAGTAATTTCTAAAAAGAAGATTCTATTATATACGTTCGTTTATTAATATAAAAAAAATTAAAATATGGAAATTAAGAAGATCTATAAATGATAGAATGTATACAATGATTTTATAATATTCTCTCCCTATAAATCTTTATTTCACGTTTCTATTATCACATTCTAAACACTGACAAATCTTCTAGGCACCACATACACGCACACAAACACAAAGATTATAAATCTAATACACGTCATATCTCTGTGACACGCCTAAATTAATCTTAAATTAATATTATAGATGATTACACACTGTTCTTTCCTATTATCGTCATCTTAATATACCCGACCAAGTTCTAATTGTTTCTAAAACGAGAAGAAATCGCGAACACTTCTATCATGATAGAAAAATCGTGCACTTTTGCCAAGCGAATTAGCAAGGAATGAATTCGGGGAGAAACGCGACGTGCACCGGATCAGCTGGGTACATTGGTTTTTGTTTGGTTTTCCGGATGGTTGGATAGGTGGTGGCGGGGTGCCGCCGGCCAAGCCGCTTCGCAGCTA
>NW_006263360.1:361436-363240 GCF_000469605.1 Apis dorsata
ACTATTCGTCCGCTTGAATTCGTGCGCGAAAGTAGAAAGAAGAAGACGAGATTCTGGCGAGAGAGAAAGGATTCGAGCGCGGTGAAACTCGCGAGCATAAAACCGAGAGGCGAGGTTATATACTTACATATCTACGAGGAAAGTTTGATTATGGAGGCGGTTTGGTCGTAACGGAACGGCTTCGAAAGGAAGAAAGATCCTGGAATTGGCTTTTCGAGATTCGGTCGAACGAGACGCGACCCCTTGAAAGACTCAAAGTATTTTGTAATGTAATACGTATGGTCCGTCCAGAGATATACCGAGGTCGTAAAATCGGTCGAGCGGAAAAGTACGAATTTAGCCGATGATTGCCGAAAGTCGTACATTACGGGAAGTATAATAGCAGCGTGTTCGAGTTTCATATAGGATTGATTCATATAGAATAAGTTAAAAAGAAAAATAAATTATATTCTTTGAAACATTTGAAATATTTATTTAATGCTAGATAATTGGCGATAAATGGGAAAGATTAAATATATCACTCGATAATTTTTCTATTTTATTGGTTAAGTAGAAACTCTGAAAATTATATCAACAACGTTTTGAAATTTATTAACTCGATTTAATTAAATTAACGCGACAAATAACTTCCTTATTTCTCTGGACGAACATAACCTCCCTCATGTGGCATACAATATCTAAAGTAGAGCATTGCCGTCAAACCTGATGTCGTGTCCGCTCCCACTGTCATGTCACCGTAAAATTCGTAGGAATTTTGATATTCCCGTAAGAAGCACGCTCGGAACGTACATTTTGTATTACCATCGACCCCTATTTGATCGATCATTCATTCTTCTCTCGTGTCGCGACATTTTTAGCCCTGACAAGGACTAAAAATTTCTCTCCATATACGGAAAAAATGATGCGCAGGCAATTGTCATCTATATCCTTGCGCTAATCTTTGCGATTCTGCAGATCGATTGCACGGGGAAAGCGGTTATATGAGCAGTCCCGAAAGAGGTGGAGGAGTTGGCTCTGGAACGGGAAGATATCCACCCGGCCCCTACAGCGCCGGAAGCAGCTACGAGGATCCGTATTATTCGCAATATTCGGGAACCGTGACACCTGTCATTGATGAGGAAGCCAGGTAACCGGAGTTTCACAATATTTTTTTAGTTGTTTCGTCATCTCGCTTCATTGGTAGTTCTGATTTCAATCATCTAAATTTTTCTTCATCATTTTCATATAAGGTGAATTGTGTTCTAATATAGAATATTTATTTTTATGCACATATTTTATCTATTTGTAAAATTATTATCAAACGAATTACAGTTTATTTCCATTAAATTAAGTAGTAATAATATATAACTGGTCGTACATCTGGATATAAACGGCTATCCGACTTCGGGTCTGTTCGGTAATAATCGGGCGTAATCGACTAAAGATATCTTCCGATCTTACCCGATCTTACCCGAACATTTCCGAGTCCATAATACAGTCCCTAATATTGCGATATTTTATATTAAAACAATTCATCTTATGCATAGAAATTATATATAAACTTTGTGTATACAAATAAGATTAAAAAGAAAAGAATCACAACGCGTGCGAAAGGATAGACAATTCGTGACTCGAAGAGAAAAATCGTTGTCGCGAATGATTTGTGGATGGCTGATAGCGCGGATACGTATATCTCTGTTGTGGGTGGTGCAGCGATACGGAGCTGTTGGAGGAATCGTACAGCCTTTACGGTGTGAAACCGCCAGGCCGTCCACCGTCCGGTCCTCCGCGATCTCCGTTTCCTCCAGGGGCACCACCACCTTTG
>NW_006263360.1:363569-365311 GCF_000469605.1 Apis dorsata
ACCTGGTAGTCAGAGCTACGACGCTACTCGGTACTGAGCTACCTTCTCTAATTTTCGATAGAGTCGCGACGTATATAAAATGTACATAGACGAGTCCGGATTCCGCGTTCAGCCCTTTGGATCGGAATCCAGGGTCTGATCGTGGCCGGTCGCACTTACTTAATGTTATGTATCGTCTGGTTAGAGTATACGAATGCGCTTGTGTATGCGTCCTCGTCGTCGTTCTCGTCGTCGTCATCGTCGTCTATAGATATATCACGACTACCACCGTTCCAAGGGAGAAGGAAGGAAACGATATTCGAATCTATCACGCCAGAACGGAGGATAGCGAAAGAGTAACGACTATGGAAAGTGAAAAGTGTGCTAGCTTCCCTCATCTCCCTTAGCCTCGGTTATTTATACTCGTTCACTGTCCGTTCGTGCTTGTGTGAATAATATTCCACGATATCCCGCGTTTCGAGTTCATCGATCGACATTCTCGTCGATTCCATTAAGCCGGGGAAGCTTGCTCGCTTTGAAACAAATGGTACATTAGTGTCTAGATATATGGCCACGAATTTGTCCATTTATGCGATCACAAATTGTTCCCATCTTCCTGGTATTATAATGATTTAATTACTATTGGATTACTGAAATATAAAGAAAAATATAATTTCTTTTTTTTATATTTTATCATATAATATTGTTTTAATTTAAGATTATTAAAATTTTTACACGATTGTATTTAAATTGATTTTAAGTTAAATGATTTTCTTGGTCTACCTGTTTTATCTGGATTTTCTTGTTTTTCTCCTTTTTATTCTTATTGGTGCATGCGATAACAGCGCGAATCAAATAATAGCGATCAATTCGTGGAAATGGATGTTACCGTATCTCCGTGCTCGGTTTCGTTGAAAAATACGAATTCTCCCCGGAACGGGTGTTGTTCGTTCGGTGCATGTATATAGTGTATACTCGAGGCATGCATGGAAACAGATAAGCTGAGTTCAATAATGGAACGCAGAATTCTCCGGTCGAAATTCGAGGCGATCGACTTTCCTTAAAACGAAGATTCAAATTTTCTCAAATAAACGTGTATGCTGGCGTATCTGACGGAAAGGACAATTATTTGGGGAAAATTGGCGTCCCTTTCGTGATACATGGTACTGTGGATCGTACGGTGGAATGTAGCATGCCGACTAGCGGTCGTAGAAAGAATGTGTATCGAGCGCTTTTGTGTATAGCGTTCTAGCGATGTAGGCTTTAGAAGTAATCATCGCGGGTTATGCGCAACGATTTCTTGCACGCGATTCTGATTAACGTCAATTGATATTTTTATATGTATAAGCATACCATATGCATCCTGTGGAACGCTTTTTTGGAAAGATACTACTACGTTCGATCTTAGACCTAGAATTTGTTTCCTTCGATCTTTGGTTCCGCCATCTAACGGGAACCGGAAATATTATTCGTGTTAACATCGATTAACCCGATATTTGCTTGTTCGTTGCTCTAGGATAAGGGTAGAACACATGGAGAGACAGTTGGCCAACCTGACAGGACTAGTGCAGAAAGCTCTCACTCATGCACCGCACACGAGTCCATCGCCGCGTGATTACTTGCAAGTTCCCGCGGGACGTGATCCTTACGCGAGAGGGCCAGGTACGTTATCGCTCGATCGCTGTTTTACCGACCTTTCTCTCCACTGTTCGCTCCAACGTCCGCGCGTAGTATATATTTTTTTTTTTTTTCTCGTTAAGACG
>NW_006263360.1:365485-370509 GCF_000469605.1 Apis dorsata
TACATCTCCGGTTTCTTTTTTATCTACGAAAGGAACGTTGTTTCTTGGTTTTTTCGCGTAGTTTTTTTTTTTTTTTTTCTTTGTTTCTTTCCATCGGTGTCCTTCAATCCATTTTTCTCTTCCCGTTTATTTTCTCAGTCTCTTGCGTTTTCGCCTTCCGATTCGTCTCGACGAGAAATAAATCGCCTTTCTATCTATCATTACGTGTCTCGTCGATACGAACCATCGCATTATTTCTTTTTCGATTCGATCTTTCGTCGCACTTAGAAACATTAGAAGCGTTAGCTCGTTTCGTTGAACGGATTTATTCTGCGACGCTTTACCGCCTCTCCCGTTCTCTCTCTCTCTCTCTTTCTCTGTCTGCGTGAATGTTCATCCATCCTTCCCTTCTTTAGCTTTTCTTCGATCGTTCGCCGCGTTTTCTTCGACTTCCTCTTTCTAAAATATCGTGTTAGACGATAAAAACCAACTGGATTCGATTTTATATCGAAGAAAGCGGAACAGGCATCCGTTAGGGGACTGTCTGCGAAGCTACACTTTGATTAGATGTAAAGATAGGTTTTTACACCACGATTTATGCGATGGCAGTGGTACGGTGTATCTGCATCGAATTTGCGTTGAATTTTTTATAGTATTTTTCATGAATATCGGGTTGAACAATGGAACAAGGATGGCTAATGGTAATAAAAAAGACTGATGCAATTTTTACTACTGCTACGTGTAACGCGGTGTTAAAAGTTTCCTGAAACCCTGCTGTACAACTGCTTTGTTATTCCGACTGACGCACACACCAGGCGCCGGGGACGAGTTCGACAAACATTCTAGCTCCAGCTCTGCCTCATTGCCAGGTGTGTCTTCTTCATCTTCTTCTATCTTCTATTTTTTTTTCCTTCGAATCACTGTAACCGCTCTATACATAATATTTTATATTATATTTAACTAATATGTTATTTATTATTCTTATTGTTACTGTTATTCTTATTCTTATTATTCTTAATATTATTATTATTATTATTATTATGATTATTAATATTATATATTACTATTTACTATTACTATTATATATACTATTACTTACTACTATTATTTATATAAATTTTATAATAGTGCCCTACGTTTAACCAGTATAATTAAAACGGTTCTCCTTTGTAAAATTCAAGTGTCTCAACCTGCCGTTACAGATGACTCGTACTTAAGGACTGACGTAAAACCACCAAAGTTAGGCAAAGGTGCGGTTCACAAGATATACACGTTTCTCCTTATTATACCCGTGCACCATATGTATTGTCGCCTTTTTTTTTTTTTGCAGTAATCTCAACGGCTATCGAGCACTGCACGCGCTTTCTCTCTCTCTCTCTTTTTCTTCCATCCCTCGTCTCGCCTACTTTCCATCTTTGCTTCTTTCGTTTCTCGCATCCTCTACAATGCGCACATTTTTCTATTGGCATCGAACTTTCCTTACTTTCGTCGCTATATCGTTATATCAGCCGACTGCGATTCACCTCCGCATTGAAAAAAATCCTCAACCCGTATCGGTTTCTCCGTTCGAGACATTTCCATCCGCTTTCGACCGATCTTATAATTTTACAGGAAACGGATTCGAACCGGTTTCCTTTTCAATCAAGATTTTGCGCTTTACACTTTCTTATTGATGCACGAACATCGAGGTGAACATCTACGCTCACTTTCGATTCCGCCTCGTTATTAGCACGTATTAGTAATATTCGGATTTGTGGTCATAAATTCGTCTTTTATACGACAAGGAAGCTATCGCCATCAATTTTACTGCTCTACTAGTTCTCTCTTCTCTCTTCTTTCTTCTCTTAGTCATGTGATCTTTTATGAAATCATATTGACCAATTAGAAATCCAGTTCTCTGGATATGCGGCCACGGGATTGGTGCACAATCCCGAATAGTACCGAATACTGCCGAACGATGGCCACACATCCGAACGTTACCGGTATTTTCGTTCGAAATATTATATCGCGCGCACGCTCTTCCGCTATTAATCATAACCTATCATTGGCACGAATTCATAAGAAACATTCTCTGATCATCCTCTATTCCAGACAAGTCGGTGTCGTTTGAAAAATCAGTGTCCTTCAGTGATGAGCCTCCAGACATGAATTCTCCCAAGCAACATTCCCCGCAGCACGCAGGTAACGGTTATCTCATAATGTGTAAATTATTATTATTACGATTATTACGTTTCTTCTTTTTTTTCTTTTTCTCTCTTTTTTTTTTTTTTTTTTTTTTGCTAAGCACGCTCCTCTCGGAGAATCGAATTACGTTCCATTTGAAACGAGAGAGAAAAAATGGTGGAGCAGCGATTTCCACCGAAGAATTATCATCGAAATTATACGAAAGTCCAGCTGGGTCAATGACGTTCTTAACGTAATTACCGCCGAGTCTTTCGAGTCGAGGAAAGAAAATCGTGGACAATCTGTTCTTTCTCATTATTCGGTCTTGCCCGTAATTGCAAATCGATCGGCGATGGTTTTGCAAACTGCACGGATATCACGAGCCATTGAACGACCAGGTTGAGAAGAAGCGTTGTTTTTCTCGATGCAGCTCCACCGTTTTTTCATTCTCGAGCATCGAAGGATGAGATGCGCTCGAAAGATTAATCGAGAGATCGAAATCCTTGACGGAGTACTTTATACTAACGCAATAATCTCTAACGACTTCTCGTGCAATGCCTTCCATCACGACTAGCGGACACAAAACCAACGAAACCGGCGATCAAATCCTCCACGTTGCCGAGGATGTCTTCGCAAGGTAAAGCTGTTTCGTGTTTTTTTTACGCTTCCACACCCCTTTTGTGTCTGTCTCGTTGCCTCCATTTGTTCTTTGCGATTAACCTTAGTCGCTCGTCTGACCTCCCTATTATCCTCATGTTTTTTAATTCCTCTATTTGTTTCGTTCGGTTTTTGGTCCGCAATTGTGTGTTTAATATTCAGGTACGGTGTATATTATCCAATTATTTCTTGTTTTAATCGTTCGTGGACAGACTTCTAACCACCTCCAATGCGCACAATCTCTTGTCTGCGTCCGAATTTCGGATGACTGCTGATTCGAAATCGAGATGCTCGGAAAGCAATATTCGACATTTTTGACAAGTTGACGATGAGAGAGTCAATAGTGAGTATACATCTCGAAGACAAGGAATATATTTATTTAATAATAAATTTTACATTCATATTTTGCATATATCGATTACGAAAATTATAATATACGTCAATATTTAATCAATAAATCTCTCATATTCATCTCGCAAAGAGTAAGAAAAGTAAAAATAAAAATTGAAAAATTAAATGAATAATATAAAACGATATGAATAATACACAAATAAACGAAGAATTTTAAATCAAATTTTTAAAATCGATCGTTTCACCATCGTTTTTATTACGTTAAATTTTAACAATATATTTCTCTTGTAATGGAAAATTCAACTTTGATAACTCGCGTGTCCATATTAGAATAATGTCATTCTTAATAAGATGTACATTCACTTTTAACTCTCACTAGAAATAACGTAACTGGAAATCACGCTTTCTGACGCAACTCGTAGCTCGATCGCACTGTATATCTGTAGCAGGAAAGATTATTATCCTGGGACTCGAGAGGATAACTCAGAGGTAAAACATCCTTAAGAAAAAAAAAAAAAAAAAAAAAAAAAAAAAAAAAAAAAAAAAACAAAACGCATGATCCACGATTTTTAATGTTCACGATACACATATCTATCCTTTATTCGTCCATTTTATCTTTCTTCCTTCGCGAGTATTCCTCGCCTCGATCCAATATAAAATCGTCACGATAAAAATTGATGGCGAAATTGTACGACTAGTCAACACTTCCTTCGCTCGTTTCTCCCGCGCACCATCCCCTCCCCTCTCCCTTGCCCGTCCTCCGCCCTTTGATCGTGCGAAAGGCGTCGCATTTAACGAGTGACAAATGGCGTCAACCGCTGAATTCAATCGGCCAACCCTTTTTGAGCACAGTGGCTTCCATCGTATCAGTCGAATTAAAACCGAAGTCAAATAACGGCACCGATTGATAGAAACCCTACAAATTTCACACATCTTCTTCCATTCTTGCTAATCCGAGTTTAATTCTTAGTAACTTTAATTTCGATGAAACGAGCATCTGAGCATCTATCTTTCATCTTGCTCTCCTTGATAAAAATGACTTCGTTCAAATTTTTTTCGCGTTTATTATTAATTCGTGATTGTGAAATGGTATCTTTTAATTCGATAAATTTGATATCAAATTACACGATTATTATATAAATGATTGGTATAATTAAATTAAATTAAATTCTCACTATATCTTTCCCTCTATTAAATCTCTAATAAATAATTTCATGCAACCTCGATTTTTATTACTTCGATTGTACAACCGGTTTGTAATATTCGATATACTTATAGTAATTAAAATTGTTAATCGCGGTGAGATATGTGAGGATAATTCGCACAGTGGCTTCATTACTCGGTCGGTAATCCCTTGCCCTCTAATCGTTCAATTTCATTGATCAGCCCTCCCCCTATCTCGAATTACGTCTCTTCCGACACCCAGATTAGATTAGATCAGATCCGATCGTAAGGAAACGAGGATCAAAGCTGGACGATTTTCGCACGGTTCAACGGGCGGAAATCCCCGTACGCTTGTACACCCGTAATTACACGTGTGAGCACGATGAATCGTGCGAAATCGGTGATATGCGAATGGGCGAGTGAAACGGAGTCGTTGACGCATGATCGAATCATCAACGTTTCAGAGAGAGACAGGCATAAACCTACTCCGCCGCCGAAACCGGCCGCGCTGGTTGCCGGCCAATACGTTTATCGGGACATGGCTTTGACACCGGAAATGTACAATCAATTAAGAGGCTTGCAGAAAAAGGCCAAGGATCTGAGGCAAGAAGTTAGGAACTTGAGGCGCATGTCTCAGGCTCAGGCGCACACCATACGGGAGACCATTTTGGATACGTTCATCACGATCAGGTATATATATATATATATAT
>NW_006263360.1:370798-374244 GCF_000469605.1 Apis dorsata
ATTCTCTCGCTGCGTCACAAATAATATTAAATTGATGCTAAAATATTATTTTAAATAATGGATATTAATTTCAAGATATGGGTATAATTTTGATAATGAAAATATTTGTATTTTGAATTATTTAATTTATTTTAACTTATTTTAATATTATTGATGGAAATAATGATTCCAATTCAATATATTTATAGATTTCTTAGTCTCTTTTTGTAATACTGTAATGAAAATATAGTGGTATAATTGATTGGATGGTTTTTCTATGTACAAAAGTATTTTTTATTATTTACAACTTGTTCCTAATTTCTTTCAATGCCTTGAAACTCTTAAGTTTAAACTCTTAAACAAGATTAAAGTATTTTACTTGCTAAAATTTTATTTTAAATCAAATAGAAAATTTAAGATTTAAAAAGTAATTGAAATATTGAATATCTCATCAAATATTATATAAATATACTTAAAATTTTCAATTAACAATAGAACAATTAGTTAGTTACGCATTAGAGTTTTAGAGCTAAATTATGTACTGTACTTGCTGTATATATGTATTTTAAATTTTCATCTATATTGGCAAACAAAGCAATTGCTGATTAATCGTGTGTTAGAATCAAATTATGGTTGAATAGCGCAGCGTGAAAATCAATATATAGAATTGTTTGTAATTATCTATTCTAATTTATATTGGTTTATTGTAGAACAATGTTGCTGTCGTGCGGCGACGCGGCCTGGGACGCGGAGAAGATTCGACTAAGCCGCGAGGAGGACCTCTACAGGCAAGAGATGTTAAGGCTGGTAAAAGATCTAACGTAGGTGTTTCATTGTTTCTCGTTTCTACTAGATATATACTTAACATATACTAACATCTATCTTTCTATGATTTCAGCGAGCTGGAAAACACGGTGGAGGAACTACGTGGCAATGTCATAAATAGAAAGACAAGAGTGAACATGTCGGATGTGGAGAATATGGCCTTGATAATGAGCAAATCTAGGTAAGAGAAAGAAGAAGAAAAACTAACTTAAAAACTATAAACTAAAAAATATATAACTATATATACTAAAAAATATATATAACTAAAAAAACTATATTATTCTATAGAAAAATACAATCTCAAATTATTGGTTATATACAATCAATACAAAGTAAATACAATCTCAAATTATAAATCTATAAATTATTATATACATCCTCTATTTCAGCAAAACGGTAGCGGATCTAAAGGTGCGATTCCCAAGTTTACAAGAGGGTATGAAAGGTCTGTTGAGTTCGGAAATGGAGATGGTTGTGCGAGCGGAAAAGTTCCTCAAGGAAGAACCAGAACGATTGGAATCGGCGTTGAAACGTTGCAAAAAGCTCACAAGTACCCTCGTGACGCTCAAACGGTACGTAACACTTCCTCTTCATTACCAGATTCTATTCTGGATGGAGAACGAATTTATCGTGAAAGGGTTTAAAAATGTTCGAACTCACGTTTGTTTAAAAGTAAAATATTCATTCGTGTGTTCGGTAGTTTGGCGTCGGTGCAAGAGCAGCGATTACCAAACGCAGCAGCGAGCATAGACGCCGAAGAGACGCCACCAATAACACCAACCTCTGCTCAACATTCCAAGGTAATGCTTCATTTACCCCGCTCGCTCGCTCGCTCGCTGACTTTTATTTCTTTTTCTCTTTCAGTTTCTATCTATCTATCTATCTGTCTATCTAATCTATCTCTCTATATATCTATCTATCTATCTATGTATCTATTTATCTTTCCATCTATTTTTCTATCTATCTTTCTATATTTCTAACTATTGAGTCTTTTCTCTCTGTTTTTCCTTTCTCTTTCTCTCTGTCTCTTTCTCTCATCTATCTATTAATCTATTTATTTATCCATATTCCTGATATTCAAGGCCCAACCTGGATCCTCGTTCAACTTTTTTCTCGGCTGTTTCCGTTCCAATGGTACTGCCCGATGCATGACAAGTTTCCTGAAACCTACCACGATCCTCGTCCACCAGTTTGTCGCGCTTTGAAAACCTTCTGCCCCCTTCCGAGAAGGAATAAAAAGAAAGAGAAGCGTTTGATTTAATCTTGACGAAAGTTTTCGTATCGTTGATGTACAAGAGGCACGGAGCATAAATGCAATCTCGCGTTTCTTATCTTTTTGCGCGATTGTGTGGAAAAATCTTTGCAAAATCGATGTACGTATTTCCTTTCTTCGTCACACGCTTGTTTAAAGAAAGAGAAACGATTGACATAAGCATCTTCGAAAAAAATGTACATCGCGTGATAATCGGGAAACAAAAGTGTGGCCCAACCCTTGGAAATTTAGTCGTCTCGTTTCATAAAGTAGAAACGCGTCAGAAACACCAGTCCATGCTTTGTAGATCTATCTTTTGGCCTAATCGAGTAAAACGATGTGGTATTTTGCAGTGACGTACGTTAAATCCGACTACCGCTTACCCCCCGTATCCTATTATGCTAAACAGCGCATGCAACGAGTGACATAGAATTTTGTCTATATATTTTTATATATCTGTATACATAACTATATGTATATATTACATATCGTATTTCTTTGTATTGGTACACTCTCGTCTATTCTTGTATGCGTACTGTATACATACATACATACGTGTATCCATGCGTGCATTCGTGATATCTCTCACGGATTCGAACGGCACCTAACGTTGCGTGCAACGAATTACACTTGCTTGATTCACTCCGTCGGTAAAAACAAATTTCAGTGTCTCGAAATGATTTTATTTTCGACAACCGTTTATTCTCGACGACAATGCCTGCAGTGCCTTTCTCTGTGACTTCAAGTTCAAGACCATGTTACATTCTTCGTGTGTTTTCTCTTCCTCGACTCTTGGATTCTCGAAAGCGTTTCTGACACATGAAATCTAATGTAAACCTTTCCTTTCGGATACGAAACGAGCTGTTACGTCTCGTTTCAAGAACGAAGCACGAAGTTGCACGAAAATAGTCTCATACGGTCCCTACTAGTGGCTCTCGAGCCTTACGTGCCTTAGAGGTAAAAGAATTGGGGCAGTAACGCCGGATACGCGCGTCTCTTTGTCACCCATCCTTAACGAGAATCGGTGTCGCGCGCGCGAATCTTCCTCCAAACTTTTTTGTCTTTATGTGACATAGACCCTTCCACCCTAATCAACCCCCACAACCAATATTTTCAGTGTTTGCTGTGTCCCGATAGTATAGATATTTTTTATAAATTTAGCAGCGTATGATGTGACAAAACGGGTTTCGGTCGTCGAGCAAAGAGAGAGTCACACTGTCCGCGTGTACTCTCTCACTTTGTATACCCTTTCTCAACCCTTTTGCATTCGGATGATCGCGAGTGTGCCGGCGACCGTGTTTTGTCAGATCATTCTCAGTGTTAGTTGTGAATTAAGGAAAACGAAAAAAAAAAAAAAAAAAAAAAAAAAAAAAAAAAAAAAAAAAAAAAA
>NW_006263360.1:374686-375402 GCF_000469605.1 Apis dorsata
TTTTGACGCCACTCCTTGACGATTAACAAGTGATTAACAAGCGACGCGGGTTATATACAGAAGCTGTCTCACACAGCGATTATTAGACTGTTTAATTTAAAGAAATATATATATCTCTCTCTCTCTATATATATATATATATAATATTTCTCTCTGTCTCTATTTTCCTTTTTTAATAAGAACTATAAAACGCAGGTTACAGGCTACAGATAGTGAAAATGATATTAATTTTTTAGTATGGCTGGAAGTGGAGTACTAACTTCAAGGAGGCCATACAGACCAGTCATGAGTAATTTTTTACTGATTCATATTTATAAATTATTAATTATTATTATTATTATTATTATTAATATTTCTACTTTATTATTATTATTACCGTTATTATTCTGTACTATTTTATATACTATATATACCTATATATATATAAATATTCACATACCCAACGCATACATAACAACACTCGTTCATTCACACTGACATTACCCACCATACCAAACACATCCATGTACACACGTGTTTATATATATATATTATATATATTCCTTTTTTGTCGGTATGATGTCTGCCGCACAAATCGTCATTATATACTGTTCATATTACATATAATTGTTTACCCTTCACGACGCTCGAAGCATTTTGCCAAATTCGTCCCGTTATTTTCTCTTTTTTTTTTCTTTTTTTTTTTTTTTTTTTTTTTTTTTTTTTTTTTTTTTTTT
>NW_006263360.1:375440-375964 GCF_000469605.1 Apis dorsata
TTATATACGCGTCAAAAGAACGTTTTTAGGCGGTAGCGAGAGAGAAAGCAATACTTTTGTTCTGGAAGTTCGGCTGAATTCTTCGTCGTTTCTCCGTATTATTACACGCGTGATACTTTGTTGTTCGAAAAAAATTCGATTTTTTTTTTCGCGGCTAGAAGGAATGGGGATAAACGCGCGCGGGAATGAGTTTCTCTCTCTTTCTCTCTCTCTCTCACTCTCTCTTTTTCACTCTCTCACTCTTTCTCACTCACTCTTCGCATCGAGGACAAAAATATATATCCGCAAGAAGTTGTCTGACCCGCGCCGGCTTATACCACTGAATCCGTCTCACCGTGCCGCGCGTTGCGTTGTTTGCATCTTACCGACACCAACCCTTTAGAGCTTTGTTAACGTTCTCCCGCTATATATCCCAGTGCTTTTTCAGATCAGACACGTATCGGCAGAGAACACACTCAATACGCACGAAACGTTTTATCACGGGATTTATTATTAAAAAAAAAAAAAAAAAAAAAAAAAAAAAA
>NW_006263360.1:376086-377352 GCF_000469605.1 Apis dorsata
CTACGCGCTACGCGCCTTACGAGCTCTCACTTGGCCTTCTCGCAAAACCTTCTTGTTATAATCACTATTGTATTATTGTATTTACAGTTTTATTTACTCTCTAGATGCATTTTTTTTTTTTTTACGTTTTGTATATTTATATATATATATATTCAATATATATATATATAATGTATATATATTCGGATCGTCGTTCGAATCCTATATCCGATAACGTGTATACCATTTCGCCATCGAAAGATAATGATGAAAGTACCATTTAGATTGCCATTTCGCCTCGTCAGACACGCTCCAATCCATTTCTTATAGTAAGGTGTAACAACCCTGACCCTAGTCTCTGTTCTCGGCACACAAGGTTTACATTGGATTTCCCGAGATTATGTTCGCAACAATCAACCATAATTGACGATGATCATCACGATGGCGGATGAGATTAACGCGTGATATCATCGTCGAATGCGCAATTGCTCGTTCCTCATTCGATCCTTGATGCCCTTTCTTCATCATCTGCATCTTTCGTGTACAATACATCCATCTACGGGGAGAGAAAAGAAAGAATTTCTCGAATTGAGATTTACGATTATAATTTTTCTCAGCATACGTTTTATAAGATGATTTCACGATCGAAATCTTCGAATGATTCGACGATGGATCGTCAGTTTTTTTTTTTTTTTTTTTTTTTTTTTTTTTTTTTTTTTAATTTCATTCGGCGGTTCATTCGTCGCAAAAATCAATCTATTATCGATTCGCAATTGAATTCGAGGGTTCACCAAAAAAAAAAAAAAGTTTCCGTTGCTTGGTCGAGTTATGATTTTGCAGACTCTTTGGGACATTCACTGTGCTTGGTTATATGCACAACTCGATCATCGTCATCATGCCATTATCATTCTCCGCCTCTAATTTTTTTTTTTTTTTTTGGTCATTTGTATTCTATTCGACGTTCACGTCTCATCCAATCACGTTGCTTTCGATTCTTGGAATTAACGTCAACTCGCCGACACCACCCCCATGTCTCACTGTTCAAACTTTCTTTCACCTTGTCTCATGTCTCTGTCAAACGTATCGATTCGATGTCGCCATTTCGTTCACACATGCTTTGTTCCTTTTCTCTTTTTCTTCCTTCTTCCTTCATTTCTCTCTCTCTCTTTATCTATCTATCTATCTTTTCTTTTTTCTCTGATTGATTTACACGCGCGCGCATACATGTACGAATGTCGCGTGCCTCTCTCTCTCTCTCTCTCTCTCTCTCTCTCTCTCTCTCTCTCT
>NW_006263360.1:377786-379765 GCF_000469605.1 Apis dorsata
TTCAAATCCGTAAATATGTACTGCCTTACTATAATAAGGATTGGACCAAGTTATGACTGTGTATCTTTGATCGGCCAAATTATTTTTCGTACATTACTTTATACCGTGTACATACTTGTGTTTCTTTTTTCGACCAGACCACTCGTCTTCGTCTATACTTTGAAGCATGTTCCTCCGTGTATACGTTAAAGGAATGCGCGCGTCCCATACGCGCAGCATGCGACATGCACGTACCTGCGTGAACGTATACTGAACCATTCTTAACCATTCTTATTTGGCCACTTGGTGAAATTGGATTAAAAATATGTATATTATAACGTGTATAATAAATATATTGTAAATATTGTAGAAATAATATTGATTATTGAATATTATTGATGTGTAGAAATGTTAAAATGTATAGATTTGCGCTAGAAGCAATAGAAGATTTAATAATTCGAGGTATAGCAACAATTTTAAATTTTTTAATCTTCCTTCATGTGGTTCTTAGATAATTCTATTACAATCTTTATGATTTTTCACTATATTCATTTCGATTCATTTTATCATCCAAAAGTTTCCCAAAACTTTTCGATCGAATTTATATCTAATGATTATGGTGTCCATATTTTACAATTGTTAATTTTATAATAACTGTAAATAATTTTTTTACACGCTTACTACATTATATTGAAGATCATTATCTTATTTCTTCAACTATATCTTATGTATTATAGTATCATTTCAATTATATTTTATATCCAATAGAACGAACGTGGCTAAATACCGATGGGCGATAGTGTACATATGCTATACACGCGTAATGGAATCGCCCAATCCGCGATCTTCGTTTGCTCTGCACGTCGACTTAGCGTGTAGCCATGCATGCTCATTTGAGCTTCGTTTTTTGCCAAACAAAAAAGATGAATGTCGGGGCATGCGTTCGGATATCGACACAAACCAGAAACGAACATTTTATCATCCATTCCCTTCCGCTTAAAATTGCGGATTTTTTTTTCTCTGTAGTAAAAATACTATACGATTTCGTCGATGCCCGAACACACTCCTCGAATCGCACGGCTTTCTTTTTTGTACACGGACTGACAAAGAGAACACGGATGATAAATGCGGGACGAGAGTGCGAAACAGAACCGCATGGTGGCGTTCATAGCGGCGTCTGTTCGCGAAAGTAACGACATCTCGCGACTAGCCAGCCGATCGAATGGCTCAATCTGATTTTGGATTTTTGATTTTTGGTTTCTCTGTTTTTTTTTTTAAGTTGACTAATACTGGACAACAATCGATGCCAAATGTAAAAGAGCCCCAAACGAGTACTGACTTGTAACACGCACAACGCACGCACAAAACGTATAACCCCAGACCGCAGGTAACTATCTAACGGAATTAATACGTATATTTTAACGTATATTTTACCATTGATTTATATTCTATCTTTGCGCTCACGACTCATCGACTCGCATCGTTCGATCGATCTCGCGCCTTCCGATTTCTCGGTCATCCTACTTTTTCGCCTGTTTTTCACGTTTTTTTTCTCACTATCACGCTCTAGCCCTCGATCGCTCACCATTGTCTCACCAGCACCTTGCATGTATAACATATTCGCGCACATTTCACTATTACTGGCATGACGTAGCGATAAGCGAATGGTCGATCCACGATTTGTTGTCGCACGATCACGGTGCGTCTTTACCAAATTTTTCCACTTAAAATAAATATATATGTTACGTATCTTTTTAATACAACTTTCAATTCCATATTGAATCTCGTATTCAATCTCTTGATGACGCACCATTTTCTGCGATGCATCTCGACATCGTCGAAAGTTGATTTGGGGAACAATACAGTCGTTACCATTTTCTTTCTCTATTCTATTTCTTTTTTTCTTACATTTATTAATTTTTTATACAACTTTCGACGATCGATCGAGCCTCCATCCGCGCCTTGCAAGACGCTGCGCCGAACTAGTCTGAAGTTAGCCG
>NW_006263360.1:379920-380156 GCF_000469605.1 Apis dorsata
GCGCCGCGTCGAAGGAAACAATTGCATCGTCGCGTTCTTGGAGAGGAAGAGGATGGCCTTTGATAACCGGTATCATCCACGTATCGAACGCAGGCAGCTGCCCCTGTGCCAGCGGAACGCACTGTCGTGGGGTCAGCGAGCGTCATCGGGGGAGGGCCCCACACTCACGAACCACCCACCGCCCATCAGCAGCGTCCGGAGAACGCACTCGACGCTCTGTTAGACGAGCTGCAGAC
>NW_006263360.1:380225-381971 GCF_000469605.1 Apis dorsata
TCTCGAGGCCAAGCTCGCAACTCGGCCACACTCAAGGATCCTCGACCATGCTATCGGAACTGGGCAGGTCGGGCAGCAGAGGAGACGCGGCTGGGGCAACGGGTATCGGAACGACTGGCCGACCGCCATGTATCTCCGATATAGGAAGGAAAGGAAGCGTAGATTCAACGAGTGGAATTTTGCCAAGCGGCGGGACACTGGTGCCTGTTGGAGGGCCGCAGACCACGGGTGGAACGCTACGTAGATTGCACTCTTATCCGTCTAGCTCGGACACGGACACGTCACCTCCCATAGCGAGACTACAGGTGTCTCTGCAGGAACAACCGAGTTTACCGACGTTGCCGCAAGGGTTCATCCCGGGACAGAAGCCACCGGTACCCGAGCGAAACGCAGAATTGCTTCAATTGGCCAGCGCGAGAAGGGTCCCGCCCCCTCCACCGCCGCGTACTAGTTCTAGATCCCCATTGGCTAGTCCGACCAGTCCACAGTTGCCACCTAGAAATCATTCTTGCAACTTACAGAGCGCAAATGCAACGCTGCGAAGGCCACCAGCACGCGGTACTCTACCGGTCAAAGAAGGAAAACCTCCGATGGCCTTACCAACAGAGCAGCCAGGTACCGGATTGGGTTCCACGCTAACTTCCACAATCGGCTCTGCACTGGAGACAACATCGAGTCCGGTGCTTCACAATAATTCAACCAGTTCTCAATCATCAGCCGTGCTATCCACCAGTAACTCGAGTTCCTGTGAGAGCGTGAACTCGCAAGAGGGTCTACAGAGCAAAAAAGGCAGACAGGAGCAACTAGAACAACGGCATCAGGAACTGCTGCGTAAACAGAAAGCTCTGCAAGAACAATACGCGAGACTCCAACAACTGCAAAGGAACACTGCGGGCCTGACCACCGTCCCGCCTGCGCCTCCAGATCTCTTGAAAAAGACAGGCTCGGAGAGCAATCTGTTGGCCAAAATGGGCCTAGGACTGAGCACCGCCAGCTCGGGTTCTCTAACAAGTCTGACCGTGAAACCCTCTATTCCTCAGGAGGTTTCTGTGGATAGTCTGCGAACGCGGCAGGAAGAGGCAAATGAACATCAACAGGTGTCGACCGCGAACTCGACGTCCAATATAGAAAGTGGCAACACTACAATGGCCGGCACAAGCGAATCGAATGACAGTCAGCAGATCGCTAGCGTAATTTCTATGGGAACCGCGATCGTTTCCACTGCGGCGTCAACATCTGGTAACAATAACGCGAGCACGACTACTACAACCACTACCAGTAAGATCTACGAAACAGATATTCTGTGACCGAGAAGCCGATCGTTGCTCGAATCGAGCGTTAAAGTGGCTGCNGAAGTCGTGCTCGCGAGTTAACCGCGTTATTCCTGTAATCGTGGTCAGAATTTGGCGTGAATAGAAAGGAAAAAATAAACTCGAGATGAAATAAATTTGAATTAGGTTTTGGTAAAGCACCAAAGACGAAAGATATTTCGTCGAAGGTTAGTCTGCGACGAATCGCGAAAGACATCGCGATCTTGTCAGCTGGAAAGTAGAGTACAGCGTAGAGAACTTAGCGAGTCACGCGTAATTTATAATATCGATTATCATAATTAATAAACGATATATAGTATTAATAATCGTAAACGAAAAGCGCAATCTCTCTCTCGGAACGCATAATCCGGACGCATAATAAAACGAGGCTGAGAGTGGTCTCCTCGTCATCGTTAAGAATAGAAAAAAAAAAAAA
>NW_006263360.1:382155-402434 GCF_000469605.1 Apis dorsata
CAAGCGTTAACCTATTGCGGCGACGATTGTGCCAAAACGGAGAGCGAAAGCCACTGATCATAAGATATCAAACGACACGATTTGTCATCGATGCTCTCTTTCTTCGCGTTTTCTTCTCGAGTTCCATTAAGCTTCGTTAACTTTCCCATGAGCAGACAAACCCGAAAGTCGCTATAATCGGGATATGTCGAATTATCATGCATACTTATGAATATATCTTAACTATATCTAAAAAAAAAGAAGGATAAATTTATATACAAGAAATGCAGGAGTAAGAAAGAAGTTTCTATATAAATGAATATTTAAACGAAATATAGTTAGATAGATAGAAGAACAGCAGATAAAAGAACGTATTACGCAAAAACGTTGTAATGTAAACTTCAAGAGCGTTTATTCCTGTTCGAGACCGGCTATGAAGTTGTGCACAAAGTGTTAAACGAACACGCTAACGAATGAGCTATACGCGTATCTCTCTCTCTCTCTCCGTATATTTACTTGTAAGTCACGGTGTGCGAAACATTCTTCATGTGTTTCTAAGTAGCTTTGATCGGAAGAAGATATAACCTCGATTGAAAACACGAAGAATGGAGAGCGATCGTTTCTCGTGTCGATCAACGCATATTAGTTAGCGGTATTCCGTTAATCTTCGAAAGATCGATTTTTTCGACGGACAATGGCAAGATTGAAAGGAACATTGCTCAATATTTACCGATCGAAAAATGCATCGAGTGTTTGCGTACGCGTACGCGGCGTTTTTCATACCGCTCCACAATTCGTTCCAAGATGCGTGCAATTCTTTTCTCTTGGAGAAAATCAGCGAAATCTCTTGAAATCAAAGTGTAAATTATTGTTTAACGTTTCCTCGAATCGATCGTTTACTGATCGCTTTGCGAATCTTATTGCCAACTTATCGCTTTGCTGATCGATCGATCGACCAATCGAATCTTAATATTTCTAATTGGCACTCTTTTTGGAACGATTTCACGGTCAACGTCGCGCTACTCGCGCCAAATGTTCATTCCTAATTCAATTAGCTGATTAAATTAATTCGCTTGAATCGCGTCAATTCGTTGATAGAGCATGTCGCAATTGTCACGCGCAAGTCTCAAGTTTCTGTCAGCCTTTGAAAGACGTCTTGATTTCTTTGTAAAGGTATTGGCGTTAAACGGGGGAAAAAACTAAAAGAAAAGATGCAGTAAGATTAAGTAATAAAATTAACAACGGAAAATATCCGCTGCTTTGTTATCGTAAAAAGGACGAGAACTAAGAAATAAGTATCCGTGCTTCCCAGTGCTTGACAGAAATCAGAGGTACATACTTATATAATCGATATGCGCATACTTTGCTTCAAGAGGCCTAATAGCCGATAGGTTCGATTCCTTGCTTCTTCTTTTCTGTTCCTTTTTCATTCAAGTCCATTATTGCTTGTCGCAATTTATCTTTCATTTTCATTCTCAATAGTTAATTAAGAAGTTTCATCTACTACGCCGATCGTAATCGTATTCTTATTTATTTTCTACATACACCATGAAATACATCTATATGGAAGTAATAATTATTAATATACATATAACGATAAGAATAATATGAGTAAGATATGGATAATAACGATCGATTACAGTATTCAGTTGCGAGTGTTTATCAAAGCATTAAACGATCAAGACGGTACACAATCCCAACGAACAAGCACTTCTCGTTCGAATCTTTAAATCGAACTTGTATATTGTTCCATTCACAACAGTAGGTACTTACACGCAATATCCAATCGCATAATTTGCATTTGTACAAAGCTGCTTTCTCTTAACGCGTACTATTTTGTTTCATATTGATTTAAACCCTTTCTTTCTCCACTCTTCCTCTTTTGTTCGTCGATTTATTTTCTGATAAAAGTATGCGTTTTACGTAACCAAATCACATCTCATTATTCATATCTTCCATGATTCATGATCCACCAGGCAATAATTTCTCCCTCGATAGGTGTGAAATTGGCCACACACCTTTCGACCGCGAGACGTAAAGCGGGACCCGAATCGATTCAGTTATTTCCAAAACAATTAGCCAATAATCGATATATAATGTTTTCCGACGATCTTGTACGCCAAATCGAATTGACTTGTTACATTTGTAAATGTTTGTAAGTAACTATCACGTAATAAAATAATCGATTAATAATCATCGAAAGCATATTATGATTGTATGACGATTTTATTTATTCGCAATAGAAAGAATTTGTACAAAATAAAGAGCAACAGAGGTTGATCTAGTGGTGAACTTGAACGATTGTTCACGTTTTCGGTTTATAGTTTCCATTTTCATTGTTGATTAGCCCATGCGCTTTCTTTATTCCTATTTCTATTTTCTCTTTTTCCTTCTGAAATTTTTCGTATTTTTCTATAGCACTTGTTAATTCGTATCGATCCACCGAGTCCAAAATCGCATATGTTCTGATTAACTCTATATCATCCTCTGTTAGTTCTTTTGCAGATTTAGTTTCAGGATAAACTAAATGGTAAAGTCGTATCAAAGCTGCTGCTTCTTTTATGTTCTTGCTTTCTATTATATCCATTAATAATGTGTGTATATCATTCTTCCAAACAAGATAAAACACTAATGGACCAAAATGCCTTGTAGATCGCAAGACATCGAATTTTTTCAATTTATTTATATAAGAGTATACTTCTTTCGTGACTCTGTGGTATTCTGGATCATCTGGTTCAAATTGTAAGCACGCTCGATCTAGAATAAATTCATATTCTTCCCTATCCAATAGATCCTATAAACACAATATATAATTAGAAATTTTCTTAAAGTAGCATTTTTTAGATTTTGAATAATAAGTAAAATATTCTTACGCTCAGATATGGATTGTTGAACATCTTTGGTGTATGTATTTCTCTACCTTCTATAGGGAAATAAATTTGGTTCATTCTGTGTCTCTCATTGAAATTTGCATGTCTCAATGTACCATTTGTGTCTCGAACAACAATTAATCTATTTCTATTATTGCTTCCAAAAGATATATCGGTAAATATGAAATTGCTTGTTTCATAACCTTGCAAAGCAGGATCTTTAGATAGTATTTCACATTTATCTGATCTCATTTTTACTACAGGTGGCATCTGTATCCAATTTTTTGCTTTTATTATTATTTCTGATCTTGCTTGTTTTAATTCCTTGTCAGTCATAAATTTATATTGCGGAGTTTTCAGTTGTTTTCCCTCTTTGCGTATTGAAAAAATTTTCTCATAGTTTATACGTGTTAAAGTAAATAATAATTCTTGTACATATTCATCGAAAAATAAAGGTGCGGGATCCCTGTTATCCGCTGTAAATTATTTAAATTATTTAAATAGAAAAAAATTGATATATCAAATAGAAAAAAACGTAACATTTACATATTCATTTAAATATTTTAATAATGCAAGAAAATAAATAAAAATTCTACTTACTTGTTTGTGAAACTGTTGAGCACAAACGATAATTCCAAGTTGATTGTTTATAAAAATGTCTTAAAATGACATTTATTCGACTACACATCATTATGATCATTCGACTTAACCTCGCATCATCATACTAACTTAACCTCAATTTTATATTAAGACTCGTACTGTATAACTATATTACGAACTAGTAAATATATTTAAGTTGGCAATTGCGTCAATATAGGGATAAAGATGATTTGGTTGCCAGCATTAACTATAGTATTTATTAACTTAAAGTTTGCGAAAGAAATTTTAAAACAGCAATCAAAATTTAATTTCCATCAAATTTATTATTTATGCATCATTACGTATTGTTGATACAATTAAATAATTTAATGAAAATCCTATCTGTTTCTTTTCGCGCTATATTATAGAAAAGTTGTGCTTAATTTTAAACTTTCTATTTCACGATAGTTTCACGAAGTTTAAAAAAAAATAAAAAAATGGAATATACATTGGAAGATGCTTTTGAAAATTTGAAAGATACTTTGACAGAACGACAAAAAGAAATGGAAAACTTGTGTGATATAATTATGAATAATAAACCAATTGCTTTGAATAAAACTTGCACGTCAGAAGATGTAAGAAAAAAGCAATATAAATTGTATAAAAGTTTATTGAATAAAGTTCTTCGGGAAATACCAAAAGATTATCCGATTCCTCATACATCTGATTTGCATATTGAAATTCTAACAGAACTTGAAAATGAAGTGCTAAATGCTCAACAACTTCTTGACAAAATGAAGACGCAACTTTCGAATATTAATGAAGATATATCTTAGTTCGTAAAATAAACAAGTACGATTTTACTATGATGATAAATTCATTTGAAGTCATATAAAATTTTACGTTTTTGTTTCAGTTTAGAAAAGAAGAAATTGGGTTCGGAAAAGATGCGAGAAGCCTTCTTGAATGCAGAACAATTGACAGATACTACAACTTATAATAAAGAACATGTAATAACTAAACGCATGTTCAAAAATGTAAAAAAGGATTTGGTATGATAAAAAACATAAAATTTAATAATGTTTTATTTTTAAGATTAATTTATTATAATTATGTAAATGTTTAGCATATGGTAGTAGAAATGTTGTTCCCAGAAAATCAACATTTCAAAGACTGTTTAGGGGTAAGCTAATAAATATAAATTATTTAAAGGTATAAAAAAACTTCTATTATTTAATGGATGAAAATTTTTAGAACTTAACATCAGCATATACAAAAGGAGGAGATGAAATGTATATATCTATTACACCAGAAACTCTAGTATTTATGAATTTCCTGATTGAGGCTGGTATAATTACGTATCATAGAAATGACAAAACTAGAGTGAGATTAATGGATATGTTATAGGTATAATTAAAATATACAGAATGTAAATATATTCATGAAATATTTTTGGAAGATTGATTTTATATATTCTAAAAGACTTAAGATATGACAAAAATACCAGTTAAGATTTTATTAAGTTATAAATAATTAAAATTCAAGACATAAAGTGAAATCTTTGTTATATCATTACTTCTCTTTATCTTTGCTTTGCTTCAT
This sequence comes from Apis dorsata, assembly GCF_000469605.1. Classification (NCBI taxonomy): domain Eukaryota; kingdom Metazoa; phylum Arthropoda; class Insecta; order Hymenoptera; family Apidae; genus Apis; species Apis dorsata. The sequence continues at coordinate 387,186 of NW_006263360.1, forward strand.
TTATATAAATTAATTATAACTTAATAAATAAACCTCAATATTTTTGTATATTAACTTTTATCTTTGTTTTGATTTCTGAAATCAATTTTTCAAAAGTATCTCATGAATATTAATATTAAATACATCAATTTTATATTATTTTTAAATAAAGTTTTAATTGTTAAAGCTAAATATTGAAGATTAGAAAAGAAATATATATGTAATAAATAGCTTGATAATAATGGTATATAACTATAAAAAAATTTCAATTCAAAATTTAAATTTAATATTTTATATTTCAATTTAAATGCAAAATTTTTTCAATTCAAACATTTTTACCACATAAACGGAGCTCTTTCTCTTAATACCCTAACACCTGTACGTTCCCATTCTTGCCGACCAATCCATAATTCTTGAGCAGATTCTAAACAACTTAAAATTGCTGCTCCTTTCCATGCTGTCATACCAGGATCCATTTCTTTTGGTTGTGTTATGATATCCAATTGTTCTACATATAATATAAAAAAAGAAAAAATTTAAGTTAAAAGAAATTTTCTTGTATTTAGATTTATATACAAAAATACACACCGGCTCTGTACATATAGGGAATTTGAAGAGAAATCCGATTATGTAGCCACATACCTATACCTTGGAATTTCATACCTGAACCAACTACAAGTACGCAACTATACATTTTCCTTTTTAGATCTTCCGTGGCTATGGAAAATGTAAAAATTAAAATTCATGAATTTTTTTGCTTTTATTGGATTGATTAGATATACATACGACAGCGATCGATACTTTGAAGAACAGCATGATCCAAACCTAACAATTGTTGAGGACCTACTACAAAATCACGCGGGGCATCTAAATCGCGATTCGATAAGGTAATCGGTGCGGAGTCTACTGCATCCACAACTACTTCTTCTTCTCCTGCTACAGTTGGTGCTGTTGCTTCTTCTTGCATTTCAGATGTTTGTTCAAGATTTTCTTTCATGCCTCTTCTCTAAACAATAACAGAATTAATATTTTTGTTAGAAAAATAAACATACTCATTTTCTTATGTAACTCTACATACACTTGTTTCTCGTAAATAATTTTCATCGTGTGGATCTTCTGGATCTCCCATTGATCTCTTTTGTATATGTACACTATGTGTTCCAGTAACTTTAAATAATTCAGGTTGAAATAAACTTAAAGGTGCAACTAAACATTCGTCTCCCACTTGAAGAGTATATTTCTCAGTTTGTTGTTTCGGTTTACGGACTATAAACGTCTTTTCCTGAGATCCACATACATTTAAATCAACATGACAAAAGTCTTTTTTTAATTGATTCAAGAGTAATGCATCCAGTTTGTTAGATGGATCGCATGTTTTATAGGGAAAAGCACATTTTTGTAAGAGCCAAAAAAATGTTTGGGTAATATCTCCTCCACCATAATCCATTCGAACTCTGGTATTTCTATGAGAAATTCCATCTTCTACACAAGAAACCGATGTTTTTTGATCTCCAACATCGACTACGCACGCGTATCCTAATCCTGCACCAAATGTAGCTGCTACATGATCCTTTAGAACATAGTGATATATTAATGGCATAGGTAATAGAAGGAATCTTTTAAAAATATTAATACAAACTTGTAATAAAAAACATGCTCCAAATCCAATATCACAAAGCATCAAAGTTGTTAATTCTTTTAAGTATTGCCTGTTATAGATATCAGGAATTATAAGAACAGCTCGATAATGTTTCAAATCTCTTAAAGGAATATCCATTTTTTCTGTGAGAACATATTCCCAAATTGTTTTTAAATTGGCCATAACAGATCTTAAGCTACCACCAGGACCAGAATGAATGTTAAGTTCTCCTCTCCTATATAGGAAATGGATATTAAAATTATCATCTGGATTTAATGATAATACATCATCTCCAACTACAACATCTTTATCAGTTTTTATCCATTCAACACTACATGGAGATGATATTTCTGGATTTGATCTACGATTAAAAGCAGCTATTTGTTGGGGTGGTGTAGCATATCTTCTTCTTCCATCAGATTGAAGACAGGATTGTAATGTATGAGATACTTGCAAACGAGATTCTTCCATTGCTTGTGTCAATTCTTTTGTCTACTAAAAGCAATTAAAAATGGAACATCTTTATAAAATGTCATTTGTAAACAAACTTACTCGTGGTATAGCTGATGGTAATAAACTGTCTTTATATTCTAATCCCCCTGGTAAACGTTTTCTAGCAACAGCATTTAATATTGTACAAGGATTTAAATCTGATGCTCTTCCCATCCTAAGATACATGGATCCAGGATGAATTATAATAATCGTTTGAGCTTGAATTTGCTAAAAAATATATAAAATAATGATACATTATATATATTTAAAATAATCTAACTATAGTATTATTACCTCCGCACATGATTCTTGAAAGACAGGCATGATTGTTTTATATACTATAGATTTAATAGGTTATGTATGTTTTATCATTTAAATAATTGATTTCTGAATGAATTAAATATGAAATGTGATTTTAATTTATTAATCCATATTTATTTAAATGTTCAATAATGTTTATTTTATTTATTTTATATTTATACTTGTACAAAAATACAATCGGTTTAGAAGTTAATGCCATCTAGTATTGTGAAAACATCAATTTCAAAAAAAGAGCGAAAACTATTTCTCTAATTCTAGAATATTAAAATTTTATATTGAATGCTTGAAATAATAAAAAACTGTCACATTTTTTAGTTTCGTAACAAAGTTTTTTTCTATAAACTATATGTATATTTATATAAGAATATAAAAAAGAAATCTAGATTTTAAAATATTATTATTATTATTTTGTTGAATAATTAATTATTATGTATTTTAAATTGTGTAAAAGATATAAGAAAAATATGAAGATCTACAATGATAATAGAAAATGCATTATTTTTAAAAAAATTATTAACAATATCTATAATTCTAAAAATCTAAGAATCTATCATTTTTTTAGTTTATGAAAAAATAATATTTAGAAGATTAAAAAATTAAGAAAAATATATTTATATAAGAATTTATTAACATATCTAAAATTGTAGATATCTCTCTGAGAATCATATGAATATTAATGACTTAATATATTTATTTTTATTTGATTTTAACAATAATTAAAAATTACAATATAACTCTTTCATTTATACATTTAATATATATAATATATTATGATGAAATTGAATGTTTTACATTGTTTGAAAACGGACTTTAAGTTTTGTGTCTTTTTATCATACTTAAAGACTGTACATTAAATGATTTTCTAAAACGATGTATAACATGTGCTTGTAACTTGTCAGCACGTGTGAAATTTATACAGTAATATATTCTTAGAATTTTGTAATGGAAGAACGTGAAAGAGCTTGAAAAACATTTGTTTTATATTTATTATAAATTAAAATAAATTTTCAATTATACCAAAATGAGTACAATATTAGAAAAGATTGCCTCAATCGAGGCCGAGGTAACCTTTAATTTATCTTTTATTTCTTTATATTAATTTAAATTTGTTATTATATATTATAATTTTATTTTATAGATGGCTCGAACTCAAAAAAATAAAGCTACATCTGGCCATTTAGGTCTATTAAAAGCAAAATTAGCTAAATTAAGAAGAGAACTTATTACTCCTAAGGGTGGTGGAGGTGGTGGGGAGCAAGGTTTTGAAGTGGCTAAAACGGGTGATGCTAGAATAGGTTTTGTTGGTGTGTATTAAGGTATAATCAAATATATATATGTGTATTTTTATCAGAGCAATGTTTTATTTTATTTATTTTAAAATCGTAGGTTTTCCTTCTGTGGGTAAATCTACTTTATTGAGTACTCTTGCTGGTGTTTATTCTGAAGTTGCAGCATATGAATTTACAACTCTTACTACTGTTCCTGGTTGTATAAAATATAAGGGTGCAAAAATACAGGTTTTAATTTACTCTATTAAATATAAATCCAACAAAATGTTATATCATATGAATTATTGGATGCATTTTCTAGTTGCTTGATCTACCTGGTATCATTGAAGGTGCAAAAGATGGTAAAGGACGTGGAAGACAAGTTATTGCGGTTGCAAGAACTTGCAGTTTAATATTTATTGTTTTGGATGTGTTAAAACCACTTGGGCATAAAAAATTAATTGAACATGAATTAGAAGGTTTTGGATTACGTTTAAATAAACAACCGCCGAATATTACTTTCCGTAAAAAAGATAAAGGTGGCATTAATTTTCAAACGACGGTAATAACTGACAAGATGAGCGACATAGAAAACTACAAATGATCAAATTTGTTTTTTTTATATTTTATATAAAAAAGACGACAAAATCATGTGTAGTTTTTTAAAATGATTCTCGTATTATGTAATAAAATTAATTGTATTATTTATTAGTGTGCACAATCAGAACTTGATTTAGAAACAGTGAAAAGTATTTTATCAGAGTATAGAATTCACAATGCAGATATTATTTTGCGTTATGATGCTACATCTGATGATTTAATTGATGTTATTGAAGGAAATCGTGTTTATGTACCATGTATTTATTTACTCAACAAAATAGGTAATTGTTATTAGAAATTGAAAAATATCTGCTTGAATTATTGATTACAGCTTACTCATATTTGATTCTAGATCAAATTAGTATTGAAGAATTGGATATCATTTATAAAATACCGCATTGCGTACCGATTTCTGCTCATCATAAATGGAATTTTGATGATTTGCTTGAAAAAATGTGGGAATATTTACAGCTTGTTAGAATGTATGTTTCCGGAATTTAGAATTTATTTCATCATTTTTTAAAATAAATTGGTTTATTTATTTGATTCTTTTTTAGTTATACTAAACCAAAGGGTCAATTACCAGATTATAATTCCCCAGTAGTATTAAACAGAGAAAGACGAACAGTTGAAGATTTTTGTAATAAATTACATCGATCTATTGCAAAAGAGTTCAAATAGTAAGTATATTCCTTTTAATTGTATCTGCAATTGTTTTTTATTCTCGATTATTGTATTCAATACTTATATTATTTTTAGTGCTCTTGTATGGGGATCGTCCGTTAAACATCAGCCACAGAAGGTCGGAAAAGATCACATATTATGTGATGAGGATGTCGTGCAAATTGTAAAGAAAGTATAATCTTATTTAAGATTTCGTATATAATTATTTAAAAAATTAAACTGAAATTTTCATAACCAATCTCTTGTAATTAAAAAATATTGCAGCTTTTAAATTTTTTTTTTTTGTTGCTTCGTATAAAATAATACATTTTCATTGTATTATAATATAAGATACGTTAAAACGGGAAAAAAAAGATATCCTAGAAGTGGTTGGAAATTTATTTTTTATCAAATAATTGTGTAAATTATTAATATTAATAGGCACATAAATCATTTCAAATCATTTTATTTATTTTATATAAAATATCTATTATACAACAAATAACATATACAACTAAATAAGCGACAAATCGTTTATAAACTTTTTAAAATATAGTCCCTTCGTTGTTGATCCAATAACTTCTCCAAGTGTTCGCATTTTAATTTTGTGTCGTTAAGTTCTTTAATCAGATTTTTGATCGTTAAAACTTTTTGTGTCATTATCAACTTAATTCTAAAATATAAAATCATAACAAATATCGGTATGGTTTATGTTATTATTTATTATTAATATATATTTATATATATATGTATATATCGAACCTGCTGTGTAACTGAGCCATCGAGGCATCTCTGTTTGCATTTATACGAGTTATTTCCTGGTAAAGCGAGGCAATTTTTTCTTCCAATTCTCTTTTTTCTCCTTCAATTTCTTGCCTCACAATTTTCTTTGCGTTATTTCGTTCTATATTTAATCGTTTAATTACCTAAAGATATGTACCAATTCTTATTCGAAAAATATATGATACACTCATTTATGAATTTATAAAGGATTATCTTCGTTAAAAATTTACGAAAAGCCCTACCTCATTTGCAGTATTCAACTCAGTTACACATTCTTGCAATTTGTTCTCCGCTTCTTGCAATTGAGTTTGTGTTTTTTCAAGCTTATCCTTCGTTTGAATTAACTTACCTTTATGAAGCTGTTCATTATCAATTGCATTTTGTAAATCCATTTCGTATTTCTCTGTTAAGGATCTAAAAAATAGCTAATATATACATGATTGAAGCATCGTTAGAAGAATCAATCTCAATAGTTATATATACCTAAGTTTGCAATCAAAATTTCGTTGAAGAGTTAATCTTTCATCTCGAGAATCTTTTTCTAAGCGTTCTATGACAAGCTCAATTTGCCGATCCCTCTCCTTATTACACTCTTCCTTTATCTTATTCTCAATTTGTTCTATTCTTAAATTTTGTTGTCTCTTATACTCGGTTAAACAAGTTTGCCATTCAGCTTTCATTGACTCTTGAAGTGTCTTTTTCTCATTCGAATGCTGTTGCTTCAGAACATCTATTTCTTGCTAAAATATAAATATTTTTCATAAGCTTGTTTTCCAAGCTTCCAGTTCTATCTCTACCTTATATTGCATATGTATCTTCTGCAAATTAGCTTCCATTTCAGTATCTCTTTTCGTCTGTTCCTTGGCAAACTTATCTCTATCATATTGCAATTCTTCCACAAGTTTCGCTTGCTGGGTTTTAAATTGATTTTCTTGTTCCTCCAATTTCTCCTGGTACCTGAACAAACGAGAAGGAACGATTTCAGCTTGTTGCGCAGTTGTTTCAATCAGATTTCTCTAAAAAATTAATTCTACACCTGGTCCACAATATATTCTTCTCGTTGGCCAACATTCTCTCGTGACTGGCCGTCAACTCGAGACGCAGTTGTTCCAATTGTTGATTAGATCGACGTATGATACGCAATTCGGTGTCTTGCAATTCCTTCATGTGTAAATTTCTCAACTTTTGAATCTCTTCCGCGTGTTGTTCCATCATATTACGTAGTTCAGGTTCCAAACCCTTTACCGTCATTTCCTTTAAACCATTACGAATTGTAAATCATTGAAAATCGATAATTCTAAATGAAATCTCTTAAATGAATCAAAACCTTGATCTTTGTCGTCCTGGCCTCTATCCATCGCTCTCTTTTTATCTTCTCAGCAGCAGCCAAATGATCCTTCGCTCTTTGTAACTCCACCACGTGCCTGTCGGCTGCAGCTTTTAAATCTCTTTGCATTTTTATCTCTATCTCTTTCACCTTCTGCACCAACGAATTGCATTTCTCTGTCAGATCGGTTTTCTCCTGGATCAACTGTTCAATAAACTTTTGATGTCTCTTCACTATTCCTTTGTATTTCTCCTCTTGTTGTTGCAACTTGGAGTTACTGCTCTTTTTCTGACTTTCCAATTTCTCACACGCCAATTTTCTTTCAGTCTTCAATTGTTCCTTCAAGAGCGATACAGTGGCCTCTTTTTCCTCAAGTTGCAATTGGGCTGTGATTAAATCTTCTTTGAATGCATGGGTATTATTGATCTCGATATTAGTTGGTCCTATGCTAAAAAAATAGAACAAAATTTTCGTAATTATCTTCTATGTGTGATTTTAATATAAAAACTTCTTACTCATCGAAATTGATACAGGACAAAGATTGCGAGTTGCCAAACATGTCTTCAAACATAACGGCATCTACCTCTGGGATGTTGATCTTTGTCTCGTCCAATGTACCTGACGTATATGCATAGTTATTTATAAAAATTATAAAGGAACGACGAAGATTGAAATTTTAATAACGATTGAATTATTATCACAGTGTTTTCCAATATTTTCTGAGATACGATCCCCATTTACAATAGCCAAATAACTTGCATTTCCATATTCATTTATATAATTTATATAAAAATGCATTTTTAATAGAGTTGAATAAATATAAGATATTATTTCTAAGAATGAATGATAAATGAAATTCAAAAAGAAATATATAAGCTTATTTTAGTAAATATAAAATATTTAATATATGTCATCATGATGAATGTTTAACATTTTTTTAACGCGCGATGAACTATATAAATCACTTCTATTTATTGTATTATCATATAGCTATATCAAAATAAATAAATTTTCGGAATTTTTATTATATAATTTAATTAAATAATTGCGAATGAAAATAATTTTGATGACAAAAATCACTTGGCAACATCCTTGGGGGTCGCGACCCACAGGTTGAGAACCCATATATTGTAATATAAGCTACCATCTTCGAGCTTTGTCAAGAAGGTCATTATATCGTCGTAAGTAGTACCACTCGTTTCATGTTTCCCATGAGATACGTCTTTTTCTGGTTTTAACTAAAATTAGAAATATTTGAATCAATTCAATCGAATAAAATGTTCACTATAATTTTGTTTCTCGAACCTGTAATTGATTTATTTCTGGAATCTTTGCGTTAATATCTTTTTCGAGATCACTAATTATATTACAAATTTGTTCGAATGAGCACATAGTCGATTCGACGATATTTTCATTACAATCAATTTTCTTTGTATTTTCCATAACAATGGGATCATGATCGATCTCTTTTTCCTTGCTATTATCCGTAATTTCTTTTTGTTTTAACTCTTTTGTTACAAAAGATTTATTTACAGGTGGTTTTCCGCAAATCTTTGGATGATTGATGTTAATCATAATCAATCGATCGAAAATTTATATCGTTTACGTCGAATAGACTCGTATCTCGAACTGAATGTTCAACGGTTCTTCATCCCTTATTTATAGGTGAATTTTTGGTTGTCAAGGTAATGTCAAGGTAACACGATGGTAAAACATTTGGATACATCTGTTTTTTACACAGTATTTGAAATTAAGTAAAATAAATACACAATTTAAAGAGCGCGTAAGATTTAAGATTTAAACACAAAACACATAAAGAGTAGAATTAAGATTTTACGTGTTAATATTTATGCAATAAAATATCGATGATTTAAGATTTTTTTAATCAAAAGCTTAGGCAAAGAAGACGATAAAATTAATCAAAAATCGGAGTCGTTTCTTAAGTATATAAATTTTATAGTGCAAATATAAACAAGCAAAACAAATAGTGCGAGAACGATAGATAAGTTAAAAATTGAGAAATCAATGCCATCTTTAGAGTGCCATAGATACTTAAAAACAAGGAGAGCAAATTAAAAAAAAAGAATAAATATAATAAGAATTGACATTTATTGCCATCCCAAAAATATTTTTTTTCAAAGGTAAGGTAGAATAAGAATTGAGAATTAACGCCATCTTTTAGTTATTTTTAAAAATACAGTTTTTTGTTTCTCAACAGATGGCACTATTCCATAATTCTTATTTTATTTATTCTACTTTTGAAAAGATATCATTAACTCTCAAGAGATGGCACTAATCATCAATTTTTATCTTATATTTATCCTTTTTCTACTATTTTTTTTCTTTATCTATATTTGCTCCATAAAATACACTCAGAGAATTCCGACATTTAATTAACTTTATTGTTTTCTTTTATCTTAATCTACTGATTATAAATCTTAATATATAAAAATTCAATTTTTATATATTGTATATTTATTTTATAGATATTTGTATGTAAATTTTTATATGTCATTTTTTTTACGATTATATTCTTCTAGAAATTAGACAAAAATTTTTATTTCGGAATTCTTAAAAAAATTTTCTTAATAAATTTAGATTTATTAAGAAAATATAATTAGACAAGAAGTAACACGTGAAATTTTTTTAAGAATTCTGAAGCAGAAATTTTTTGCCGAATTTTTTCGATTTTGTATTAGAAGAATATAATTGGATAGAAGGTAACTCGTGAAATTTTTCTAATATTTCCAAGAACAAGAATTTTTATAAAATTTTATATAATTATCTATGAAATGTTATTTGCATATTTATCTATAGCAATTGTCATTTTTCGAATTTAGAATCATTTTTTTAAATTTTAATTTTAAAAATATTTATTATTTGTATATTTACTTCTATTGAAATTAGCATTTTTTATTGCACGTTTTTTTCAATTTTTTTATTTCTAATGTATTTAATGCAGATTGGATATTTTAATCATAATCTTTTTTGTTTTAATAAAAATGGGATATTATTAATTTTATCATAAGTGAAGATAATTTTTATTTTTTCATATATAAAATAATGTTTTTTAATGTGTTAATTGATATTTGGTCTTACCAAAATTAAGATTTTATGTGAAAATTTATGTTTAATTTTACTTATCACCAATTTTATTTATATTAAATCGGTAACATAGATAATGATACTAAAATTGAAGAATATTACGTTTATTCTTTAGTACTCTACAAATAGATCCGTTCTACATCTCGTCTATGAATCTATATTAAATCCTTAACCTGTCTACATAAACGCATGAACACACACATTAAATCTCTTTTTTGATTAAACGATGGCAAACCCAGTTATCGATTGAGCGAATGGTAACACAGAATTCGTCGTTACTGCGAGATACGGCGCGTCGCTAAAGGGTTCGCTTAGAGTCAGAGTAGTCAGCACCGTCTAGAGGGGGGGAACTAGTAAATTCGGGAACTGGGTAGCCACTGGGAAGAGATCGTAGGGGATACGAGGAGGCAGTGGTCGTCAGTCGGAAGAGAGAGGCGCGCGTGGGGCGAGGTTGTTGCGGGTGAACTCGTGGGGAGAAGGAGAGCCGAGGGTGAGGGTGAGGGCGAGGGCGAGGGTGAGGGTGAGGGTGAGGGTGAGGGTGAGGGCGAGGGCGAGGGTGTCTGTACGTACACCGAGAGAGAATCGATCTAAAACTAGGAGTCGCCGCAGTAACCGCTGGGAGGAAGCCACTGTTACAATTTGCCCCCATATGCGCTAGTGAAATCTTAGATCGGGTAATTGTACGGAGAGAGAGCAGCTAGAATGAGGTGTTCCCGCGAGGTGGTCGTTCGCGTTCGGCCCGCGCGTTGATTCGAGCTCGCGCGATACGCCACGCCGATATCCGTGCTGATACAGTGCGGAAATCCACCGAACGAACCGAACTCAGTGCCGAGGCTGACCGAAAAGAGAGTAACGGAGAGGAAGCGACGGATGTCTATATAGGGAGAGGGAGAGAGAAAGAGGGAGAATCGCGAGGAGCGCGCCACAGAGATAGACGGAACTACTACAAGGGAAAGAGAGAAAGAGGAACAAGCCAAGATAGAGGGAGAGGGAGAGATACGCGTACACGTAGAAAGAGAAAGAGAGGAAAAGAAAGATAGAGGGAGAGGGAGATCGAGAGCGCGAGAAGGACAGGAAGGAAGAGAGAAAGGGAAAGAGAAACGGTGTCGCATCGCAAGGTGTTTCGGTGTACGGTGCACGAGACGGAGAAACGGTCGCGAGAAGATCACGAGAGAGGGTTGGGTGAAAATCGGAGAAAATCGAGCAAGAAGAAAAGAAGCAGAGAGAGGAGAAAGACGGGAAAAAGACGTGTGAATACGAGAGAAATTCGAGAGAAAAACGGGACGAGGAAGAGAAAGAGAGAGAAAGAGAGAGAAGAAACGGAGAGAGGGAGAGAGAAAGAGAGAGAGAGAGAAAGAGAGAGAGCGCAAGCAAGGGTGGGCGGACAGTAGTGCACGAGAGCATCCCGTCGCCACGATAATGCGACGTGCAGCTTCTTTACTCGTTCCTTCTGAATAAGTGCTTGCTGGGACGGTCCCTTACCTGCAGGGATATGACGTAATGGCAAGAGAGGTACGCATTTATATTGCATTCTTATTACCGATCACTTGTGCTCGACCATCAGCTCCTTACATCCGCCGCCTGTCTCTCCTACTACCACCCCTTGTGCGTGTCTCTTCGATTTTAAATTTCAAATCACATCTCTCATCCTATTTAATCCAAGACTTTCTTTTCTTTCTAATCCTCCCTATTTTTCATCGTTTTCGACAATACGTCTCGACAATCATCCAAATATACCCTTACTTTATCTATCCATGTCAGATATGCAGTGTCGGCCAGTTATACGCATTCGCGTCGCGGACTCACGCGTATACACGCATAGACTGTGGGAAGTGTAGAGTTTTTGCGATCGAAAATACCGCATATCATCTTCGTTTTGTTACGTTTATCCCTTCGTTCCGACACCTGTCCACGTTCACGTCTATATTTTTTTTTTTCCTTTCCTTTTTTTCGTTTCTATATATTCCTATATTTTCGATCATCATCCTTCCCACTGCCCTGCATTTATTTTTTCGAGACTTTCGAGCGTTTGACCTAGCTGCGTACGCTGATCAGCGCACCAGCCCTTTTAGGTTATGCTTCTTTCCTGCCTAATCACGCAATCCCACAGGATCGGCGTGGCCTCGATTCTAGTAAACAGCGGTTCACCGCGTATTGTTTACCAAAATCGTGCTCCGGAGAGAAGCTGCATCGAGTGTGATTCCCATTCTAGGACAGAAGTGCAACACGCCGAACGTGCGTTGGCCCTGGTCACCCGATTCTCCGCGTTCCTTGCCACCTACCAACCTATATCGTTATCGTGTCTCTTTCCCCCTTTCCATTCGTCGCTCTCCCTACATTTTTCTTTCTCTTTCTCCCTTTTTCTTTTCCTTCCTTTCTTTCTTTCTTTCTTTCTTTTCTTTTTTTTTTTTTTTTGATCGTTTACCCGAGAATGATTGAATCAGGTCAGTGTTTTCGACCATAAGTTGCGCCTGCGTCTGCGCCTTGTTCACTTTGCGCCTCCCTGTTGAAAACTAGGGACAACCCAAACATAATATTCCTTTTTGGCTCGCATTATTCTAATATCGTTTGCGAATAATCCCATTGCGATCCAAAGATCCCTTAACCCCGATAATCGAGTAATCGGTGCCCATTGAGTTTCATGCTCACGAAACGCCGCCTTAAGACGATCGTGCACCCACATTTCGAAGGGGTGGTGTTTAGAAAATAAAAGTACATTCGCCTTCCTTTGTAACGTACGCCATCGAACGACCTGATCCTTTTTCGATCCACCCCTTAAGAAAAATCCTCCTTCTCTCGTCGTCGAGAGAATATCTCGCGTATCGAAATTCTAATCGGCGAGATTCCTCTTTTCTCCTTCCTTTTTTTTTTTTTTTTCTTTCTTTTTCAACGAACGCTGCTACACTAGGATACGAACTGCTCCCTTTTCTTAAAGGATACTCGATACCAAACTTGTTCCAATTTGCACGTTATCAGACTCGGAATATTATTTTTCTGCACATCCTGTACGTCCTATTTTTCTTCTCTCTGCGAGTAATTTAATCTTTTATTATACGTTTAATCTTTTCCTGTTCCTGCTTTAGAGACGTGATTGTACGATGTGTCGTCGTCCTCCATCTGTTAAATTAAGTCCTAAAGAAGAATGTCTATTTTTTTCCACGACTCTCGTTCGAAGAAAAACAGGGGGAAAAAGAGAAGAAAGAGAGAGAGAGAGAGAGAGAGAGAGAGAAAAAAAATAGAAGACTTAGTCGTTGCAAGGATATATGGATATTCGATAATAATTTCCCAGGCGAGGCGCGCGATAGGCTTTGTTTATAGTCTGTTCTACTTAGTTACCGTGTATAAAACACGTAGGGTAAATTACTTTCCCGTTGACCCGGCGCAGACACTCCACTTAACATCTAGGCGATAAGCATTTTCCACGGTTTGCTCGAGGATTTTACGCTTTCTTCGCACGCAATTACGTCTCGTTTTCGAACCGATCCTCCCATTGATACATCATTTTTCGATCTTATCGTTCTTTTTCCACATTTCCACATCAAGAAAATCGTCCATTCTTCTAATCTTTTATATCTTTTAACCGAATTCTGGATTGTCATTGATGGATCATTTTTGGACGATTTGGATTTTTACGATTCTAAATATTGCTATTTCTCTTTATCCTTTAATCTTCGTCGCCATTTCAATTTGTATCATCTTATCTATAATTATATATCGCAATTGATTTTCTACATTTTGCCGTCCAATGTATCTATTTTTATATCGAATCTCTTTTGTGTTTCTTCAATTCTAAAAACTCTAATTATGTCAATATGCCGATTTCCTTGCATTTTCCCTTCAAATCTTTATTTTTACAAACTTTATATTTACTTTGTATTTTTATGTTTCACCAATTCTCTAACAATTTTAATCAAAACTGTTAAATTTTCTTCTTCCAGTGTTTATTTTTATACCAATATCTATACCTTTGTGTTTATCTAATTGCTAAAAATTATTTCTAAATTTACCGTCTTTTTCTTTATCCTCCATTATTCAGTTTCATTCGAATCGTATAATTAAAATGAAACCGGTAGGCTGTTCTGTGGAATATCGTGACTCAAACGCAAATTGCATCAGTTAATTTCTGTGCAGGAGTTACGGACCAAGAGACCTTTTAAGATATGGGACAGTTGGCGTAACGTAAGAAAGGGACTGTGTGTTAGCAATTTCGAGGAACTGATACACCAGGGTAAGAAGCGTGCCCTCTGAAACCGGTAGCGAAAAAGTAACCAGACCTCTGGTACTCGATGTGGAAAGTATTACATATGAATATAAATCTCGACGATATACCTTACCTACAGTTGGTCACAAAAGTATTCTTTTTCACTAACGTAAAATTATTCGAATATAAATTTTCGAGTCATTATAAAACATCGAAAGAACATCGTTAGAATAAAGCTAGATAAACAAATATATTTGATTGAATATTTTTGCGATCAATTGCATGTTCTGTCCAAGATTGGGCGTAATCGAAAAATAAAAATTCTCATTTAAATAATTATTCAAATTATTTTTACTTTGAATTTTAATCTGATATATATTTAAATATTTTGAAAAAAAAAATATATATATATATATAGATATTATTTCATTCAACAGAATTAATTTTTCTATGAATTTCAATTAAAAAAAAAAATCTCATTTATCTGAGAAAAATAATATAAGTAATGTTTCGATAAATAATGTTATTTGAATAATTATAACAACTTACTCGATTATTTGGATATTTTGGAAGAATTATATATTGTTTTCGATTACAAAAAAAAAATATCGGCCCAATCCTGACTCCATCATCGGTCCGAAATTCTGTTTGCTTCGATGCTCGATATCTTCTCGCGATTAAGGCGTTAACCCTCTGATATACACGACAATATTATATACATAACGTGCTTTCTTTCTTTTCACGACACACAAGATATTGGGATTACTGGTCGAAAGGTATCGCTTTTTTTTATGCAAGAACATTTAACCGAAAAAAAAAAAAAAATCGTGTCGAACCTTCGCCGGCTGTCGTCTCAAAGAGAGAAAGAGAG
>NW_006263360.1:402695-406763 GCF_000469605.1 Apis dorsata
AGAAAGAGAGAGAGAGAAAGGAAAAGAGAGAAAGAAAAAAAAAATGATTACGAAGTAACACGATCACGAGGCTATCCTTGAAAGGGAAAGAATCGTAGGCGAGAAAGATCGTGAATATTATTCCTTTCCAATTAGAGAGAAAGAGAAATAGAGAGAGAGAGAGAGAGAGAGAAAGAGAGAAAGAGATGTCCATCTTTTAGAATCGAATTAATCCATTGGATTTGTCTCGAGCCAGACTTGGGCATTACATCAAGAACAAAGCGTATTTGAAAAATGTTGTATCAATTGAATTAACGTATTAGTTTCAACGTATATACATAGAATAATAATGCGATAAAAGATTTTGAATTATTCGTCTAATTGTATTTATTTGTTAATCGAATTAATCACGGACAAATGAATTTTCTCGAAATTGATATACCATAATCAATTTTTTTTTTTTTTGACTCAATTTTAAATAATAATTTCGATTACACAATATTCAAATTAAATAATAAGCAACATGTCAAATTATCTTTTAATTTGAATGAATCGATATAAAAAGGATAAAAAAAAATTCGTGGGAATAAAAAATATTTCCATTAAAATATGCTCAATCCTGTCTTCGAATCGAAAATACTCCTCTCTTCGCTAACGGATCACAAACGTTACCTCGTTCTTTCTCTATTTTATCTATCTATATATATATCTCTATCCTTCTTCTTTTCACGTTTCTTCCCCTCGTAGTTTCGAATCGACGCCTCGAACGTTAATCATCGACCCAATAGACATACACGTGCGATCGTCATTTGTAATTGCAACTAATCGCCGTTCCATGTTTTCTCATCCAATTTTAGGTAAGGAGAAACTGGGCGTGCCACAGAGCGAGAATGTATCCGTAGTGTTGGAATCGGACGGTACACAAGTGGAGGACGGGGAATACTTCAAGACCCTAGCGAATAACACGATCCTATTGTTGCTAAGGCATGGTGAACGTTGGTGTCCAACTGGAGTCGACATCATACGCGCTGGTATCTATCTAATTGGAGAACGTGTGATAGGATTGGCCTATAAATTAGCGATAAACAGGGAAGGGAGGCTTTGCGTGCCTCTTAATTCCGTGGAAACTAGGCAAATAGGATGAGCGAGGCGATTTTCATTTGAAAATAGACCTCTTGTTAGCTTTAATATATGCTATGTAATTTTGAATACTGGTTGTCACTTGAATTTGAAAAACGATTGCGAGAATCACTTGTAAATTGTAAATTTTGTATGGAGTTTTGTTAAATATCTATTGATTGTCTATTGATTTGCAATGTGAATTCTGTGTTAGACAAAGAGTGTTAATATCTTTGGAGAAATTGGAGAAAGATTCTAGAAATTTGAAGGATTGATTCTAGAGTTCAAGCATAAAACTTATAATATATGAAAATATAAGTTATTTATTAAGTTTTAAGCAATTTAAGTTTTGGCATCTAGAATTACTCCACCTTATTTAAATGCTTATTTGAGTATCTAGATTAGAATTCTGAATAGAATTTAAATTGGCTATTGTCTGTATAAATTTTCTATCTGAATTAGAAAGATAGAGTGATTCATATTATTATGTTATCTAAGGATTTCATACGTTGAAATAAAAATAAAATGTCATATGAATATACATACATATCCAATATTTTATTTAGAAAAAATTAAAGAAAATATTACATTTAATAGATATCTCAATTCAATAGATTTTTTAATACGTTCAAAATTATTGTGCATTCAACACAAGCGAATAAAAACTAAATTATACATGAATTACTTTGTATGACCAATTCGTTTTTGAATAATGAAAAATGAAAAATACGAATATTCAAATCTCCAAATAATATTAATTTATTATTATCATAAACCAATATTTATTCCTTTTTAAAAAAGAATTCCATCAATATTTTTCAACTCGAAAATGAACAAAAATTAAAAAATCATTAATAGACATGAAAATTGACAATCAATAATAAAAATTATTAGAAACAATAACGATCTCCATACATTAAGATTCGAGCAACAATCAGTGATAAACAAAAGTACGATATATTATTTTCGATCGACGAGGTTGAAAGGCGTCGCTACTTTTATCTGTTCTTTCCACAACGCTGGTAAACAAAAGGTGAACGGGGGATCTATTACGTTCTTCCAATGATAATTGGTTTTTCCGCTAAATATTTATCTCTCGAGTTATTTTTAGAAATGAAGAGAGGGAGGGAAAAGCGAATCCTTTCAACGTCGATTGATCGACTCGCCTCGACTCGCGTGTAATTATAGATCGTATACGTGTCCTGTACGTGGTAAAGGGCCCGGTGAACATTCGTGAAAGCGAGCTGACGTATTTATGGCTACGCGATCGACGCGAGCAAAGGCAACTTTCGCGACGATAATGGATGCGAGTTGTGCGAGCGGAACACGTTATATCGATTCGTAAGTACAATAAGACAAAAGTGCAGATTCGTCGAAGAGGGCGATCAGATAACGATTTGTTCCCGCGGCGACGCCCACCGTGTATTAATGAATCGCATAAACGAGATCGATATACGTGGAAACGTAGAAAATTGCGTGTAAAAGTTTAAAATTGGTTGACGAAAAACCGATCCAACATCCGAATGAAGAATCTGTTCGCGTTTATAAATGTTAAATGTTAAAAATTTAGAGAAAAATATTTAAATATTTGCGACGAATGAAAGTGAAATTCTGACCGTGTTTCCCGTGATTGCAGCGATTTCGGCCATACCTAAAATAGTCTGCGAAACGATCCACGCCCTGGAGCTACACGATGAGACACCCTCGTGGAAGATCATGGACAATAAAGGACGAGTCACGGTGGTGCTACACTGGGATCAGCGTTCATCCACGTCTCAGGCCCAGCAACAGCAGAAAGGTCAAGACGTGCAGACCTCCAAGTATTCGCCGACTAAGAAAACCGATCTGAGTCAGCGGCCACCACTGGTCATCCAGACAAGCCTGGACAAGCTCAACTACGCGGGGAAGCTGGGACATCTGACGGCCGAGGTCGGCCCCAGCCGTTACACCAGCCCCCACATCACTGTGATAAATCATGACGACATGGTACGAGTTCCCGATTAACCTTCTCTTTTCTTCCGCTTTTTCTTTCTCTATTTCTCGAGTCTTTTTTTCGCTCTCTACCACCGAGTGTCGCGAGGTTTCCAAAATGGAATTCGATTTCAATTGTATTCACTTCACGTTCCCTGGACATCCATGGACACAGATGAGCAAAATTTGATAATTGAATGAATTAATAAGGGAAAAGTCTTGAAGGAATGCGGATCTGATTGGTCAACGTGGAAGGAAACATCTTCACACGTGTTCTTTGTTTCTAGTATAATATTTGTCACATATACTAACTGACAAAGAGGAGCAATAAAGTCTAAACTCAATGCAGTAGATATAGAATCCAAAGTATTCTAAAGTATAATGTAAAAATTTGTTTATTTCTTATAATATATAAAAACAATAATTTAGTAGTTAAGATAATAATTGTACGTATACGAATAAGTTAGATTTACTATAGTTGTATTAATATTATATCAAAATTAATAGTTTCGAAAATATTTGCTTGCTTTTTAGATGATTAGCCTAACGTAACTTCATAAATGAAAATAATTTTTACGGTTTTGAATATTTCAAATTATAGCTCTTCTATTACTATGTAGCGCGTGGTGTCAGGTTTGTCAACAAAGCGTCTGAAGTGGGGATAAACGATCCTAGCGAAGAACTTCCTCTCTTGCCCCTCTGCCGTCCCGCGAGCCTTTTTTTCACCAAAACAGTACTATTGCTTATCTCCTCTTTAGACGCTTTGTTGACAAACCTGACACCACACGTTACTATAATAACAAAAGAGCTTAGAACTTGGAAACAAAAATGCGTGTAAAAATAATATTCCTTCCACGAGACTTCTTTCCATCAGTGAACAGTGAACAGTTTATTCGAAATTTTTGACCACTTACCTTTTCAAACGAATAAAAAATCCCAGCTGAAAGGAGCCCTTTCGGAAACCTCGAATGCTTTCGATCGGAGAGCGAAACTTAACAA
>NW_006263360.1:408574-410499 GCF_000469605.1 Apis dorsata
ACAGAGATAGATAGAGGTACTTACGTTTCACGGCATTTCCGTTCGTCGACGAATAATAAAGTGGAGAAAGGAAAAAGAGAGAGAAAAAAAAAAAAAAAATGGTGGAAAAATATTTTCGTTCCTGATCGATCGTGGGGAACGTGTTCTAGTTTATTAAGAAAAGAAAAGAGGAATGAGAACGATCGAGTGAAGAGAGATACATCGATGCATCTCGATTTATCTTTTTATCGTTCGTATCGGGGATAATTTTGGATTCCAATTACACCAAAGAAATCGCTTTGGTTTTCCTTCTGTCGTCAGAGCGCGAAGGATCTCTGAAAAAAAAAAAAAAATACGAAAGTCGAGTCGTAATAGAGCCGTTATTAGGGTGTGTTTGGTTCCACACTTTGGTGGGTAGAAGGGTGAATATTCGAGATGAAAAATTTTGTTCCTTGTCAGTCTGTAAGAAACGAATTAAATCAACTGCCCGACTCTCGCTATACGTATATAAAAACGAAACACGATACTTACTACACTCTACACACACACGCATACACACACACACACACACACACACACACACATACACCACACACAACACATACACGTTGTTCAATACGTGACACACAACACTCGTATAGATATAGAGAGAGGTAAAGAGTAAGAGAGGTAGGGAAGAAGGGAAGAGGAGGAAAATAGATGCACGAGATAAGAGAGAATGTGGAGGACCTCGTTCAGGATTCATCGTTAGCGGGTTTTGCGCTACCGATATAAGTGATACCGATACATAAGAGTATTAATCGCGCCGATATATATATGTATACAGGATATCCGGCGTGCTCCGTGAAAACTTTGCAATTTTAATATATTTCTATTGTAAGTATATTTGACACTGCGAACGGAGAGACACGACGAAAATTTATTCGATAAAAAAAAAAAGGAAAAAAAAAAAAAAACGTATTGTAGCGATATTACGTCATTGCAAGAAAAAAATCACACTTTATACATAACGTATATATACACTATATATATATATATATACATATGAATATATACATAAATGATTGCTCCGTAAAAAAAAAAAAAAAAAAAGAGGACTTGGTGCTCGAGAGATAAGAACCAACTGGGTAAAACGGCGCGTATAGTGCGTTATATTAAGAAGAAAAACGAGTTCAGTTCGTTTGATTTCCGGGGAGTATATGTGATCTCACCTCGTTTTGTCCTAGATTTTCTCGCATGTTTCGTTTCTCTTCTATGGGAGGGATACGGTTCGATACGGGGAGGAATTCGACGAACGAGGAAGACGAAAAAAAAAAAAATGCGATGAGAATGAATGAGAAAGAGAAATAGTGGAAGGGTGAACTAGTGTGTGATTACATTTGAGAGTAAAAAAAAAAGGAAAATTACAAGAGTTATTTTTCATGGATAGACGCTGCATGAAAAAAGTGAAAATTACCTTCACTTTTAACGCAATGTCCATTGTTGAAAAATAATTCTTGAGCGTCTAATTTTTAGGACGTTGAACACTTTTTTTTTTTTTTTAGAAGGTAAAAATTCTGGAGAGTTACTCATTTTGGGAGAAGAGAACACTGCGATGAAAGCGATTATCCGACAGTGACTTTCATTCTCGAGTAGTGGTAGTGTCCACTGCTAACTTTCGAGAGCAACTCTCGAGAGTTTTAAATTCAAATGCATTTGCACACGGAGAGAAATTGAGAGAGCGCCTGTGCGCATGTGTTGAGAACCATACGAATGAGTGAGTGAACGAGTGAGATGAGAGAAAGAGAGAAAGAGAGAAAGAGTGAAAGAAAGAGAAAAAGGGGAAAGATGAAGAGAGATGAGGTAAAACGGAGCGCGTCTTTTGTTGCGCGAAATGTCACTTCTCTTCTCGTGCCGACGAATGTTCTTTTTTTTTTTTTTTTTTTTTTTTTTTTTTTTTTTTTTTT
>NW_006263360.1:410556-411691 GCF_000469605.1 Apis dorsata
GGGTGTTACACGTGCTTTTACGAATTTAATAACGCTAGACGACTTCCGTATCTTCCGAGGGACGTTTTCCACCCGATGTTGAGAACCTTGTTTTCAGGTTTTTTCGTAGTGCCACTTTAAAATATTGAAATTAAAATAAACTGAATGAATTGTTGAAAAAGGATTAACAAACAAAAGGAAAGAATAAACGAACGAAAAAAAAGAAATAAAAAAAGGAGAGTGAGAAGAAATAAAACGAATAATAAAATAATGAATGACAAAAAAAGGAAGAAATAAAAAAGAAAGAAATAAAAAGAGGATCGTTATAAGTTGTTTTTGGTACACGCAGATACATATACGTGTACATGTTTTTGTATACACAAAACGAAGAAAAAAAGATAATACGGTCTCGAGCTATTCTTATTTACAATATTACTTATAGCCTCCTCCCTTAGATCCTTTTTTTTGCGCGCTATATGCGAGGCGTATACGTATACTTTTTCGTCGAATCGAACGATGCGTGGCAAAGCGCGAAAAACGCTTTGCAAAGCATTCTTCCTGCGCGAGAGACCGATTCCTCGAAGCGACTTTTTCCTCCCCCTCTCCTTCCTTTTTCTCCTCTCTCTTTTATTCGATGCATTTCGCTTCGAGAGAAAATTCGAAAGAGGATCGATCGAGAAAACGAGCAATGTAAAGGAGAAATGTGTGATATCGAAGATCGTATATATGTGTGTGTGTGTGCGAGAGAGAGAGAGAGAAAGAGATAGAGAAAGAAAGCATCGAGACATAGTCGAATATAAGTCACCTCGCATTACGATTACCTCTGTATAACTGCAAAGCCGCATTACGGAGAAAACTACGAAAAAAAAAAAAAAAAAAACTAGCGAGAAGAGAGAAAGAGAGTATGTGCGTGTGTGTACGTATGTGAGAGAAAACTAACGATTCGACGATTAGCTCTTATACCTTCGTCATTTGTCTCTTGCCGCGAGTAGCGTGTTTAGAATCTTATCGATTATTATTATTATTATTATACATCGATCGATCGAGGTAAGATTTGCACGAGGAGCGGAGAAGAAAGAGAAAGAAAGAAAGATAAAAAAAAAAGAAAAAAAAAAAACGAAAAGAAAATATAAAAAAGACGAAAAAAAAAAAAAAA
>NW_006263360.1:411820-418233 GCF_000469605.1 Apis dorsata
ACGAGTCTTCCCTCGCGCGAGACAAATCGCCGAGTGTGCGTGCATTCGCGCGAGCGACTTAGCGAATTTTCATTGACGCGCATCGACGCGCGCACAATTACACGCGAGATAATGTGAAGAGGAGGAGGATATAAATCACAGATATTTGCAATCCTACTATGCACTGTCAAAATGAAACATAAATTAAATGTAGACGCGAGTTAAGGTTTTTTAAGCATTACAAACGATGTACTGACTTTTTTAATGACGTTTTATCACGTTACGGAGTACTATACATATATATATGTATATATATACATATACATACATACATACGGGGAAAAAATATAAACAAGTACATATATATATATATGTACTTATATATATATATATATACGAATATAAATAAATGAATAAATAAATAAATAAATGAAATAAATGAATATACACACAAAAAAGAATACACACGTACACGTGCATACATAATTAGCATACAAATGTCAGCGAGCGAGTGTCTGATGAATGATGCGTCAATAAACAAGAATGTAAATAATAAAGAACCATATATATACAATACATCGTTCACGAAAAACCTATTATATTCGTTGAATTGCGTGTAACGAACTCGTTCCCAAAGATTTCGTGTCGTAGAATGAAACGTTATTGCAATCTAAGACTGATCGTAGTCGTAGATTCGTTAAAGACGAACGTGGAAACACGATTCGTAGTTCCGCGACCACTTTCAGAAAGTTCACTCGCCGTAATAAAAGGTGAGAAACCGTTCATACCCTTTCTCCCAGGGATTAAACCGGGGCTCCCATCGATTCATCGCCTCGGGAGAAAATTTTACGCTCGTGGAATACGATAAAGAATGAGAATTATCGTTCCAAATTTGCTACCCTTTCTTCGAACATGCGTCGTTAGAATGCGGGATCGTCTCTTGATTCGAGAGAAAAACTTCGACGCGGATCGGAAATATTCGGGCGAGATCGGATGGGAGATATTCATGCAAGCTCAGAATTTTCAAAGATATCACTTCGGAACAATTCGGCAATAATCGGACGCGATGGGCTAGATGCTCTCTAATGACCGAGTTTCGAACCGATTGTGGCCGATTATTGCCGAATAGATCCGAACGTACCGAGCTTATACGACAATATCGAGATCTTATCCGATCTCACCCGAATTTGCACGATTCGTCCCGAACTCACAATCTCGAGATCCAGATCGATGATTAGAATAAGAAAACCACGAGGTAAAATCAAAATTGTGATTGTTCGATACCTACTAGGTAATAAAAACTCCCTACGATTTTTTCACTTATCAATTTGGCGTTAAAAAAACCTTTGTTTTTTTCGTCATAAAAAAAAAAAAAGAAAAAAAGAAACACAGAAATTGTACTTACCTAAACGTAACTGAATAAACAAATGGAATAAAAGAAAGAGAGCATTAGGACGCACTAGCCTGCGGGATATTTTTTTTTTTTTTAATGCTCTTCGCTCTTGCTTTTTCTTGCTCTCCAAGCATTTTCATTTCTCTTTATTATCGTATCATTCACGCCGTGTTGTTTAATGTACAACCTGTTACGCCCGTTTTCATATATCGTTTTCGATATCCTGTAAATTATATATAATTTCCAATCTCTTCTCCTTCGTAACGAAGGTCACGATCGAAAATCCAAACTGTTATATCTCGATGTTCGATCCCTGGCGCGATTGAAATGTTTTCATTAAACTGAAAGCCGTGAGCCCGATAGCGGAGAATAGAGAACCCTTAACGCCTCTATCTGGTTGGAAGAAGATTGATATTCGGTTTGCATCGTTCGTTCTTATCTTTTCGAGGAGGAAAATTCTCTCCTCGGCTTTTAATCGCGGCGGATGAAGAAGAAGAGATTAAGACGGTTTCTTTTAGGAACGCTACCAAGGCGAGCTTCACTGGCCAGTGAAATATCTGGTGAACGATTTAAAGTTATTAGTAAAAAAGCTCGCGTACTTATCTTACCTTCTTCGTGATCAATCCGCGAAAGAAAGAAAGGAAGAAAAAAAAAGGATATTTTTATCTCGCTTTCTTAACGGTTATAAATACAAAGAAAGCAAAAGGTATAATCTCGCAACAGGCGACGAGGGTATTGATCCACGGTGTTCCACGGCAACGTGATTCCTCTTTCTTCGACCACGTCATTTTCTTCATCTCCGGATTATGGAGACTTTGTGTTTCCTTCTTCCTTTCTTTCCATTTTTAAAGACCATTCGATTTTTAACGATACAATACGGTTTCTTTCTCACGATTATCGCTGCCAAATTTTCACGGGAAAAAAGCCAGGACAAGATATTGCTGCGCTTGTTAAAAAATACATAGAATGCATGGAACAATTAAAAATATTTTCACTGTTTATTATCTTGTGAAAAAAAGAAAAAAATTACTTATTAAGAAAAGAATAATTTCTCTTTCAAAGTTCTTAAAATTTTCGAAAATATGTATTAATTTTTTTTATATTTTCATAAGAAAAATCATCAAATTTTAAAATTATAAGTTTTAAAAATAAATCCATCAAAATTCAAAAAATAAATTATATATATAAATAGTATTCTCTTAGAAAGAAATGAATTGAAATCGTAGAGTGCAATATTCTCGAATAAGCGACATAGCAAGAATAATTTTCAGAAACACGCATGCATCGAAATTTCAAAGATATTTAAAAAAATTGAAACACCAAATCATTAAAAAAAAAAAAAAAAAAATCTCTAAAAAAAAATATGACGAATGGAAATTCTCGTTATTACAATGACGAGCTAAAAAAAAAAAAATCTCTAAAAAAAAATATGACGAATGGAAATTCTCGTTATTACAATGACGAGCTAAAAAAAAAAAAATCTCTAAAAAAAAATATGACGAATGGAAATTCTCGTTATTACAATGACGAGCTAAAAAAAAAAAAATCTCTAAAAAAAAATATGACGAATGGAAATTCTCGTTATTACAATGACGGGCTAAAAAAAAAAAAAAAAACATCTCTAAAAAAAAATATGACGAATGGAAATTCTCGTTATTACAATGACGAGCTAAAAAAAAAAAAATCTCTAAGAAAGATATTCGCCATTTTCGTTAATTTATCGAGTTATAAGGAAAGATGGAAGGGCGGGAAGGGATGAAGGGGATGGATGGATCGTGGATTCGAAACGATGCCCGGAAATTCTTCGAGGAACCGCAATTTTTCTCCGAATAAATAGCTGTCCTCTGACACGGGCAAAGTATTCGGGATATGCGGTGTGTACGCTCGAATCAGCGAAATGTATTTTAATTACGGAGTGATTCGGTGGAGTACGAGCGCAATGCGAGCAAATTCCACGCTTCTGACGTCATCGATGCACCCTTCCCCCCCCTCCCCCAGCCAACATCGATTATTCGATACATCTTCGAAAGAAAATCCTCGCGTCGTCGCTCGTCCCAGAAAATTGGAGAAAAATTTCAAAGGGAATAGGTTATATCCCATATCGTGATATTGTCAGGACGATTCGGATCCTCCAACGCGATAATTTAACGGGACTAATAAGATTAGCGATTTGACAAGTTGTAACGATCTCTCTTCACGGTTTAATTATTCCATTATTATTATTAGTCGGTTGAAATTGCGTCTTTTGAACACAAAATTGATTTTTGATATTAAATTGATTGTAAATTGTAAAATTTCCATTTTAATGATCGACGTGCGAAAGGAAGAAAGTCTTAAAAGTCTTAAGTCTTTGTTGGATTATCTTTGTTGGAAAGTGAAATTTTGAATTAGAAAAATGTTGGAGATCGTGATGGAATTAATAGATAGTGAATGATAGAAAAGGTGAAGTGGATCTAATTTTCGAAAATGGGAAATCCCCAAATAGAATTTCACATCTGAAAAGTTGTGAAACTTATTTTGCGATATATCAAAGTCTCGAAAAAATTAAAGTAAAATCACGATTCAATAATTATATTATAATATACTCGCGAGATTTTCAGACATCCCCCTTCCTCAAAAGTTTCTCTTCAATCCAAAAGAAATCATTTTTCTCATTCTTAAAATTTTTTTTCAATCCAAAAGCAAAATGTAGACAGATTCCTTCCTTTCCTCATTCTCGAAATTTTTTTTTTTCAATTCAAACATTTCTTCTTCTCATTCTCAAAAATTTTTTCTTCCAGAAGATATACTTTTTTCTCATTTTCAAAAATATTTTCTTCGATTCAAAAAATGCACAAAGATTCTTTCCTTTTCTTACTCTCATTATTTTCATTATTTTATCTTCAATCTAAAAAAAAAAATACTTTTCTCATTTTCAAACAATTTTTTCAATCCAAAAACAAAATATACATAGCTCACTTTCTCTTCTCATTCTCAAAAATATTTTCTTCGATCCAAAAGAAGATTTCTCTCTCTGCCCATTCTCACAAATATTTCGATCCAAAAACGATCCTTCACTCGAAAGCTGGTCATCGTCGAACCAGATTCCCTTGATCGATTTCTTTGCTTTGATTAACAGTAATACATTAAAAAATTTGGCTCGCCATAATCTTCGAATGAACAAATATCTCGTAAATTGGAATAATTATAACTCGATCATAAAGTTATTATATCGTGTTACATTCATATCAATAACAGATCACTTATTATATATAGTATATAATAGTATACAGTAATTATAATAAGAGAGTGGGTCAAGATCGAAAGAGTCCGATTCGATTGGCACGGTGACAGGGAAATAGCCTTTGACCCAACCTGTACGTAACTTTTCTCTCCTTTGATTTTCTCAAGCCGTTCGACAGATTTCTCTTCCCTTTGTGAGACGGATCACCCGATCACTTTTTATTCTTTCGTTCTTTCGTTCGACGCGTGGAATCGAATCCCGCCTATTTCGCCGACTTCCACTACTCGGGCGCTCGCAGTAGTAGCGGATCGAAACTGGTCAGACGCCGGGCGAAGAATTTCATTCGTTCGCCTGCTCGAGTTGCTTACACTTGACCATTAAAACGTTCGAGATTCGCGTTGAGGTTGATCTTTATTAGCCTCTTCGGCGACACCAGAGTTGGGAATTAATCTGGTGAAAAAGTAACTAGTTAAAAATAAAGTTACTTCAAGTAATTTAAGTTATCAAAATGCTTGAATTAAGATTTATTCGTAGCTAGTAGATTTTTCATATAACTTTTAACAATTACAATTATTTGAGATTATTATTATGTTAAACGATTAAATTATTAAAGATCGTCGAAATAACTTTATTCGTAACTTCTTATTAAATTTTTCGCGTCACTGATATATGTTTGTTTTTTTTTTAAATTAAAATTATTTTGAATAAAAAATCGAAAAATTCTTTGGCGTAGAATTTTTCTATCTTTTGATAGTTCGAAAATTCGAAGCACCGATAATATTTTATTTTATTAATATGTTTGAAAGTGTTTTGTAACAATGCCTTTGACGAAATTAATTGATATTGCGGTGTTTGAACGTCACAGATATTGTAAATATTTCGTAATTTTGGTGATTGAATAATTTTAATAGTTCGACACTTTATGATTCGATGATCAAACAATCGATTGGTCGTCATCCATCAATAATCTTTTATCGAAAGAAATATTTAGAAATCGTGAAATTAATTCTTAATTGTAAATATTTCATAATTTTGCAAGATGATAAGTGTCTCGATAATCTTCAATTGGTAATTAATAATCAACTTGAGATTTATAATTAAAATTTAACGAGTTCGTCAGATTGGAAATCCGTCGGTAATTTAATACGCTAATTTATTAGTGACTAATTTTATTTTACTTTATACAGATTGAACAAAATAATTCGTTATCTTACGTCAATAAAACGTGGTTCGAGTAAAAATAATGACGATAAAGGAAACACGTAACTCGATGTTAACAATCATTTTTACACTTTCAATAAAACTCTGATTCACACGATTTAAAAAAAGTGACTACGAATCCAGAATTATTCTCAAGATTGACCATTTTTGAATAATTACTCTCTTTCTCAAATTTATTATCCCCCAAGTTTATACATACACATACATCGAAGGCAATAATATTCAGAAATTAATTCAGAAAAAATTAACTCCTTAATTAGCTCCACGATAATTGTCTCGAGTACTGTATAACTCCACTAATTGCCAAATTTTCCGATACACCTTCATCGATCGCGAATCGAGTCTACGTTCACGCCCTCGCACGCTTTCGATACAGTTCACTCGTTACTTACAGAGGAACGATTAAAGCATATTATCAATTTGCGTCCGGTGCGAAATTCCGTTGGCCCTGAACTCGCCCTCGGGAGCCTTTCCATTCTGACCGCACACATTGGGGTCGAATGTTTTTAACCGTGCACGAGACAGAGAGAGAGCGAGAGCGAGCGAGCGAGAGAGAGAGAGAGAGAGAGAGAGAGAGAGAGAGAGAGAGAGAGAGAG
>NW_006263360.1:418404-426155 GCF_000469605.1 Apis dorsata
GTTTTATCAGACACACACACACAATCTAAACTCATTCCGCCCTTTAACTAAACTCGCTTGGCACGTGTCGGTAAATACGAATTTGTCGTTAGTAAACTATGGATTTCGATTTCGGTAAACTTTGTCTCAATTTCGAGCAAGTCCGTTTTCGGCCGGTTTGTGCGCCAGAGAACGCGAGTTACGCGAAACCTGATCAACCTTAATTACGTACGAACCGATTAGGGTACAGTTACGGTGGGGATAATACGAAGGATTGAACTGAATTTTAATTATCTAGTTAATTAAATTAAGTTTTTTTTTTTTATTCGTTTCATATATTTTCATATATCGTAGCGTAGGTTTATCCTATCGTTATTGAATTCCGAGATCCAAGCGTTCTCGAGTCGATAAGGCGTTTAGAAACAGTTCTTAATCGCAATTAATACGGGTTATCCAAAACTCGTAGCTTTTGCATTTTTTTTACCAATTGTAGAAAAGGTCAATGAGTGAAAGGAAAAGAGGATTAATAAATCAAAATAAACGTATCTTTTGTTTTATAGTATAGTCAAGATGAGCTTAATAACGGGATAAGTAGAGTACATTTATAGCCTAAGTCACATTATAGCCTAGTCAATGTCATACTCTGTTAATATCTCTTTTTAATACACGATGCTTTCGTGAATACTATGATAATTGGTCATATGCGACACCAGCGCCACGTAGCTCTTAACTATCGGTATTACTATATTTATTATTCTCACTTTCTTATCCTTCGAATTTACATTTTCCTGCAAAAACATATTTCTAATCGATTGTAAAGTAAAACTTACGACGCGGAAATTAATTCAATCACAATGATGGAGGTATTTCTCTAACCAACGAATATAAGAACGACATTTGCCCATAATCGAAAGGGAAGGGGAAACTCGCATAACTAAGCGACTCACGTGAGGAGGCGGTGGCACACGATGCAATTCGTGAAAACGACACGTGCCAGGGAATAAATCTATCCTCCTCCTTCGTTATTTCGTACCTCTTTCCGCGCGTAATTTCGTACGTAGCATGGACACCACCCTCCTCCTCCTCCTCCTCCTCCTCCTCTTCCGTTTTCTCCCATTTCTCGCCAGTCACCTAGAACCAAACTTTCGTCCGAATACTTCGTCATCTGTTCCGCACCATTTACTTTATTTGTTCTCTAGCGTTGCGCCAAAAGCGACAAATCCAACTTTTCCACGATTAGCTTTTTTCACCTGAATAAACAGTTGTTGAGAGACAGAAATATCTAGCTATAGTTTGCGTATCGATAACTGACCGGAGGACATACATATCGAGTTAAAATAAACTGCATTATTAGCCAACTGCGCCAAACTCGTTCGGATTTAACGCTTTTCGCCTCTCTCTCCCTCTCTCTCTCTCTCTCTCTACCTCTACCTCTCTCTCTCTCCGTTTCAAACTCGTCACGTTTTCGCCTCTTTTTTTTTCTTTCTCGAGACCGTAGTTTTTTCTCGGATATCTCCGTTATTCTCCTCGCGAACCGTTCCTTTCCCTCGAAGTGCAAAAAGAATATGAAATATAGCGGATCGTGTATATCGCCGTTTGTTTTAATTCGGGATTCCGTTGAAATGCACGGCACGGCTAGCACGGTAGGATATGCATTTTCCTTTATATATTTTTTGATGGTGTTTGAATATTCGAGCAGAAACGATACGATTTCATTGAAAATGAATTTCTATTTACTTACAAAGAAGAGAAGATTAAAAAATAATTTATAAACAGTTATTTTT
This sequence comes from Apis dorsata, assembly GCF_000469605.1. Classification (NCBI taxonomy): domain Eukaryota; kingdom Metazoa; phylum Arthropoda; class Insecta; order Hymenoptera; family Apidae; genus Apis; species Apis dorsata. The sequence goes on from NW_006263360.1 coordinate 420,168, forward strand.
ATTTTTTTAAATCAAAGTTCAGATTCGAAATTCGAGAATTATTGTATAATTATATTATATGTACATCCCTGTTAGGATACTTTGTCCATCCTTGTTCTTTTTAAAGGAGAACTCGGCTGTCCACCGACCGACCTGCGTAATTCAAGAATTTAATAAAACGCGCATATCTGTACGTTCAACCGTTACCATTGTCCATTAACTTTGAATTCAAGCCGATTAATACAATTCCGACAGTTCGCGAATTCCGATAATTCGCGGAATTTTATTTTCAAAGAGTGACGTGTTCGTTTCGAGCTCGCTGTAACCTTATGCAACGGTTGCACATACGTGAAACGGGGAGAAAATAAAAAGGGGGAGAAGAGAGGGGAGGGAGAAAAATGGACAAGGATTTACACAGCTCCTCGCACGACCCCGTTTCCACTCGCTAATACTCGAAAGCAGTTGATAAATAAATAAAACGACGCGCTTTTCGTCGCGCGACAAAAAGGGTAAACTTGAGACGTCAATATTTGTCCAATGTTTGCGAGATATCGAAACGCGACAAGTTTCTCTTTCTCGTACACACATAGGCACACGTAGCCACATACAGACACACAAATACATACAGACGCGCGTGTACGCATGCATTCTCTCTCACTTGCTCACTCATTTCTCCACACTTCAATATTATGCATACATACGTAGTATTCATATTTTTTCTCTCCTTTTCTCACAACGTATTAAAACATACTTCAATACACATTTTCACACACTCTCTTTCACTCGCATATTTTGTAATATACTTTCAACACATATGGAATATTCATATTCTCTTTCTCTCTTTGTCTCTTACTACACATATTACACGCACTTCAGTACACATATATATTCTCACATACTCCCTTTGACTCGCATATTTTGCAACCTAAACATACACATAACGTTCTCTCTCTCTCTTTCTCACTTATTACATACACTTCAATACATATATACGTTCTCACACACTCTCTTTGATTCGCATATTTTGTAATATACTTCGACACATGCACACTTTTTCTCATTACACATTTTGTAATACACGTACATATTCACTCATTCATCACGATATACTACGACATACTTCAAAGCATACATCTCTCTCTCTCTCTGTCAAACATACTTCAACATATACAAACACACACATTGAAGAAATTGTTAGAGGTAGAAGCAAGGAAAGGCATACACGTGAGATAGAACGTAGAACGCAAACTTGGACGTCGAGGAGTTCTTAATAATTTACGGGGGGAAACTGCCGACGATCTGATAATCTGCCGTCAGTCATTTTCAGAAAACTTAGCCTCGAAGGTGGTATCCCTCACTCGAGAAGGAGAGGAGAAAGCCGGCCCCACCGGCTTACAAGCACACGGGTTATCTCGGTGGATCGCGCACGTAGACCAGTTTCAAGTAAATTGATTGCAGTCTAAGATTTTAGCCGGCGAAACGAGCCCATTATCGTCCACGAGAAAGTGGCTGGATAAGGCTGAACGGCCCCCGCTCACTCTTTCCGCGTCGTGGCCCGTGCGCTTTTACGAATCGGGAATACGCTCCAACTCTATAAATATTTATCACGTATCACAGCGGCTCTACGATTCTTCTGGCTAATTCGTACGCCGCTTAACGCTTCTTCCTTCAAACTCGATGATAATCCTAAAGACATTACTTTTCCAAGCGTACAAAAAGAATGTAACGTGATACTAAAATTATATCCATTATTAAACGAAGTAGATATATTTATGGATTTTAATTCTTGAATATTGGGAAAGAAAATATTAATATCATTTTATTACATTGAAATTGTTTGGAGAGATAGATTGCAATAAATATCCTAATATTTTTCAAAAATAAACATTTTGATACAATACCTTTCAAATATAGGTTAGAAAGGAACTTTGATTTTTCTCGTGGCCTGAGAACTTTCAAATCTTGAAATATATATCGCACGAAAAATTATAGTCTTAATAAATTTCGATTTTTAAATGTTTCAGAGGTTAATACGTTTGATACTCGAAGGTATGGTAAGAGTCACGAAACATCTTAGTCTTAAAATTATTCAAACGTAATGCACCGATGTATCAGACGTCAGAACTAGTATTTTGATAGATTTATGGTTAGATAAGGAAACTTTGATAATTTAAAAAAGAGAAATGCACCGCCTTGAATACAGTAAATTGCACTTAACATCGGTCAACGTTGAAATCTTGAATGGTTTAATTCACGATCTCGTTGCATCGTGGCCCGACAAGTAACGAGAATAACAATGGCCACACCTTGCAAGACAAAATTCCCTGTCAAAACGTAAATCTTACGATAACCACGCGTAAAGTGGCGCCACCTAGTCAATATCGGTACTCGACTCGTATATCGAGTTCTGGAAACGAATATATCGTCGTTTCCACGTCACGTACCTTATTAATCTCTTCAGTCACTATCGAGTTTCCACGTTCACCTGAACCTTGAACGACCAGTGAAGCGAATTTTTAAGCATCCGCACTGCGTCATGGAGGATCGTTGACCGCGAAGATGCAACTAGGCTATTCGCGGTTTGCGCTCTCACTGCTCGGCATCGACACTTTCTATCTCTCATAATTTATAATAACGGAGCACGTGGACTACGGTAGGTAATGCGTAACTACGCGAAATATAAACAACCGACTTTTTCGTCGATTTCCATTTCATTGGTTAAGAGAGTACTTTCATAGGGACGCGTTTTCTCTTTTACGAATACGTGTTGCCGCAAAATTAATTTCCTGCCATGTGGAACCGTGGGTGTAGAGTCAGCTAGATACCGGAAAATCGAAATAGCCCAATGGAACGATGATAATTGCAGCGCCCTCTATTTGCCAAGTTTCAAACGATCGCGACGCTCCGTTGCTCTCGAAATTTAATCAAAATCCCTGGCCCAGAGTGCATTTGACAATAAAACTATCAAGAATTGAATTGTAAAAAATTATTTTTCACTGCGTTGACAATGAGTGATAGTAATTTTTATTTTCCGTGTAATATTCATTGATAAAATGCGATTCTCAATTTTACTTTCGAACGAACTTGAATCTTAGGTTATTTTAGGATAGATAAAGGTTAGTTAGTACAAAAGAATATTTTTTCGCGAGTGAACGTGATGTTAAGAGTGACAATTACTGTTGAACAGTTAGTTCTGAATACATTATCCATTTGTAAGAAACATTCTCTCACAATTTTACTTTCAAATCGACTTTCAAATCCTTAGGATTATCTAGAGTAGTTAAGAGTTACTTTACTCTCGAGAATCGCAACGAGAAAAAGTATTTTTTCGCGAGTGGACGTGAAAGTGAAAATAATTCTCTGTCACTCGATTTTATTCTCGGAACGTATTCGTATTTTGATAGAAGCCTCTGTGTTTTTCCCTGTCGTTATCCTCGTAAACTTCGAACCCAATTTTCCGTACCCTGCGAATTCTTCCTTTCTCTCTCTCTCTCTTCTCGTTTAGTTTTCATAGAGCGAAGAGGTTAGGAACCCAGCAAAGTTAATTTTCTACTTAGTTGATGGATGGTCGAATCGAGGGAACCTTCGCGCCGAAAATAGAGCCTACAGTTTGCGATACATTTAATTATCCTCATTCAACTTGCTCTTCTTCTTATAATAGGAAAAATACTCCTTTCAATCTTTTTTTTTTTCTCTTTTCCTTTCTTCTTTTACATCACGCCAGTCCATTGGATATTCACGCGACTCGAACTATACATCGCAACACGCGAATGCACGACGTTCTATCGTGATGTTAGAAATAACAGAATCGTTATTATATAATATATCGCGTAAATATGTCATTCACGTTTGTGTGTTACTCGTAATTCATACTGGATTCCGTTTGCCACGATATATCCGATCGTTATTTCCTCCACTGTCTATTAATCGCTTAATCCATGGACGATAGAACTTGCCAATTCGCGTTGATCGAATTTTTCCTCCCATTTTTCCTCGCGTCTTTAAGATTATTAGCGTAGCACGATTATTTATTGCATTTTTTTTCTGCATCAGATCAAATATATATACGATATACACGAGTATAATCGTGTATATTCTGTATGCACGATCCAGCGAATTGGCCGACTGTTGACAAACATTATACGGGGATTGTTTGTGGACAATATCTGTCAATGTAGATAAGCCTTTAGGTCGCCAATGAAATACGTGAAGCGGAAAGTATACTTTTTTTCTTTACTGTTGAATCTTTTATCTTTATTTCCTTCGTACTCTTCGTACTCTTCTCATATTTCCTATATAAGTTTCAAAATCTGATATGTTATTCGTTTCATACTCTGCATACTTTATACTTTTATAAATTTTGAAATTAATTCGACAACTTCTAACGCAGCATATATTATATATTGGTTGCTTCATATTTTTGCACAAAAGTTTCAAACTAACCTATCTTACCTTATTATCTTACTTACTTTTAATTTACTATTCAGTTCCCAATTTCTAAAAAATAAAAAGCAAAAAGTAGAAGCGAAAAAAAAATCGGGTAAAGGCGGGATCTACCCTATCCTCGATACAAGCACATTCAGGTTTCACAAGTGGACGGTTCTTCGTCGAATATATTTGTCAAGCTGTAACAATATTTTTTGTGCTCTCGTAGGAGAGTAAACGGTTGCTAGGAGAACACCGACTGGTATACAAAAAGACGGAGCTTCGATGAAAAATGGTGGCAGCACTGTAGCGGATAGACAACCCGTTCGAATTATCATTTCGTAAAGTCGAAATCGGCGATACTGGGGAGAATCGAAAACACGGAATTTGGATATTTTTCGTTCGAAATTATAATTCGTATATTATAATTATTCAAGATAAAGGATAAAAATGCGTATTTCATTAGATATGTATTTTACCGCGGCAAAGCCTCTTTCGAATCGCTGACGAATCGAATCTCGAGCTCCGTAGAATTTGAGTATCCTTCTTTATACATACGCTAGGAGTATGATCGATCAAGATATTCAACTTCTTCATGGTAATTTTGTGTAAGATGTACGACCCAATACGAAGATGCGTCGTTCTTCATTGAAGCAAGGATAAAAATGGTTCTTTGTTCAAAATGAATACCAGAATACTAGAAACATTTTGTCCATGACAAAGCGTATGTACATAGATAGATGATTTTTCGAGAGAGTTATTATAAACGTACGTGGAATGATTCAACGAATGACGATCAAACGTTTTAATCACTTCTTTTTTATTCGTCCTTCTAGTTTCCGTTTTCTAAAATGTAATCTCGCTTGGAACGACGTTATTATACGATTTCACATTATACATCCAAAACAACGTAACATATAAATTAAACTAATAATATCAGTCTCTGCGTATTCAGAAATTTAATAATTTTACGATTTATATTATTATACAAATATTCAAGTTTGAAAAAATATTTTCTCCAGAATTTATTAATTAATTTTATTAATTAACCTAATCCTAAAATTTCGTAAACGTATAGTGTACTCTCGCGGAGGATATTCGGAAATATTCACGTAGACTTACGTGTCCTAAGGTCGAAACAGGTTAACAGGCTCGTTCTTGTCCGAAATTTGTCGCTCGAGGAAAGACGATATCCGAGATTCGGTGAACCTTATCCGGCCAATATTATAATCGATTTTTCCACGTTAGACGAGGCGAGATAGAAACGTAGATGCGACGAAGACGGAATGATCTGATTCTATCTGCGTCTTGCTTGAAACTGGACATTAGATAAAAGTATATAGAAAAAAGGCTTGTAATCGAAGCAAGAAGAGAAAATACAAATTATCATTGAATATATGCTATCTATGCTAAAAATCGCGTAGAAATTAATTATTATTTGGTTAAGAAAAAAAAAAAAAAATTGTACATCGATAGTCTGGTTACAGGGTACAAGTCTCGTCCCTCCACGTGTTTGTGAAACGAGACGAGAGAGAGAGAGAGAGAGAGAGAGAGAGAGAGAGAGAGAGAGAGAGAGAGAGAGAG